>NC_056744.1:1078511645-1078666645 GCF_019279795.1 Protopterus annectens | reverse complement strand
TTCCACAACAAATGTTTATACTCTGGAACCCAACCATGCACCTAGCCGTTCTTTAAAAGCATGTAATGAGGGGAACTTTTTTGTAGTCGAACCATGGACTGAGTTAAATATTTCACTCCTGACATGTTCCTTGTACCATCTATTCTAAAGATTTGACATGCCCCTCTAGTACTTAGACTTGTATTCTACAGTTCAGCATTTAATAATGTGCAGTATTCCTCACTCTAAAGTCACCTAGATTGCTAAACAGAGAATTCCATGCAGATATCTAAAGCTAATTAAAAAGAGACCAAGGCTTTCCAGTCTAGATTGATATGACATATCTTTACAAATAACAATATGCCTTGTAAATTTCCAAGTCCACTCACAATTTGGTCACCCTTGTTGTACAAACAAAACAACACGGTACACTTAATAATTGGACGAGCACATGTTATGGACATCCTCAAAAGACAATCCTTGGATCTTGAAATAAAGTTCTTAAGAATTGTTCTTAAAGCCTTAGCTTTAATTTTAAGGCATTAAACTTGTATCTAAAGTTACTACAAATATTCCTAGGTCCTTATATGCTGTTAAATTCTTTTAACTCATAAGGACCTAGGTTTACTTTATACTCAACTTTAGGTTTCCCAAAATTAACTACAGCACATTTGTCATCAACTTTTAATCCAGTTTGTTTCAATCATTCAGCTACTTGACACAAATAATGATTGAAATAGCCAACATCAATAATGGCGGTGACAACTCAACCTAATTTAATATCATTTGCATACTTGGACATCCAAACTTTAGATGTCTTTGGATTAGAAGAAAAAAAAAAACAAGCTAAACAGTACTGGACCAAGTACTGAACCCTGGGGGATTAACTTTATTCACTTCAAGCCAACTTGAAGTTACAGTGGATAAAGGTTTACACACCCCTGTTAAAATACTTGGTTTTTGTGATTTAAAAAAATATGACTACAATAAGTCATTTCAAAACTTTTCCCACATTTAATGTGACCTATAAACTGTGGAATTCAATTGAAAAACAAACACATTTCTAAGGGGAAAAATATAAAAAATGTACAATAAGCTGGTTGCATAAGTGTGCACACCCTTAAACTATTACTTTGAAGCACCTTTTGATTACAGCATTCAGTCCTCTTGGGTACACACCTGCTGTCAATTAAAGAGACTCTGATTAACCCCTAATAAAGTTCAGCTGTCCTAGAAGGATTTTCCTGACATGTACTCAGTTGCCTTCTACAGCAAAAGCCATGGTTCACAAAGAGCTTACAAAGCATCAAAGGGATCTCATTGTTGAAAGGTATCAGTCAGGAGAAGGGTACAAAAAATGTCCACAGCATTGGATATACCATGAAATACAGTGAAGACAGTCATCAAAAAGTAGAGAAAATATGGGACAACAATGACGTTGCAAAGAACTGGATGTCCCTCCAAAATTGATTGAAAGACGCAATGAAAACTGGTCAGGGAGGCTGCCAACAGACCTACAGCAACACTGAAGGAGCTGCAGGAATTTCTGGCAAGTACTGGTTGTGTACTACATGCGACAACAGTCTTCCGTATTCTCCATATTTCTGGGCTATGGGGTAGGGTTACAAAACGGAAGCCTTTTCTTACAGAGAAAAACATCCAGGCCCAGTTAACATTTGCAAAACAATACATCAGGTCTCCCAAAATCATATGGGAAAATGTGTTATGGTCTGATGAGACCAAGGTTGAACTTTTTGACCACAATTCCAAAAGGTATGTTTGGCACAAAAACAACACTTCACATCACCAAAAGAACACCATCCCCACAGTAAAGCATGGCGGTGGCAGTGTCATGCATTGGGGTTGATTTTTTTCAGTTGGAACTGGGGCTTTAGTTAAGGTGGAGAGAATTATGAATAGTTCCAAATACCAGTCACATTTGGCCCAAAACATTCAGGTGTCTGCTAGAAAGCTGAAGATGAATAGGAATTTCACCTTTCAACATGACAATAACCCCTAGCATACATCCAAATCAACAAAAGAATGGCTTCACCAAAAGAAAATTAAACTTTTATTTATTTATTTTTATTTTATTTTACATTTGTTGACCGGGCTAGTCCAACTGGATACATGTCCATTTGCAGTAGAGGCCCGGGGAGATAAGCTCCAAGATTAAACTAATGTAACAGGAATACAAAGCAATACAGCAACATAAAACTAATACATGTTAAAATTACAGCAACATAAAACTAATACATGTTAAAAACACAAATACAGTAAAAGCTGCAGACTAACATAGTAAAAACTAGCATCAAGGAGTAAAGGCACAGAATGCTAAAAAATGATTAAATACAATATTGCTGTAGGCTAGCATAGAAGGAACTAACATCTGTAGAAAAACATGAATGCAGGTTTTAGCAATGCAGTAGTTTGAGAAGCATATATCTGAGGTGTATAGTGTGACATTTGTTATACAGAAGAGTGGGGAAGATATGAGAGGCTCTAACTAGTTATTATGCCTATTTAGAACTTTACACATATATAACATAGGTAGCATTAATACAAAAACTGACAATGAAAGTGCCAGGAGCAAGACTCGGGTTTTAGAAATGTACAAGGTAAGTTTCATGTAATAGGAAAGAAATAAGAAACTACAATATTAACTAAGAGGAGGGTTTATTTGCTCACTAGTGGGTTACAGAAGGGGAAAAAGCAGTATACCCGACAGCTAGTGTTAATCTGGGTTAGTACATGGGCATAACCATTGTGCTTTAAGGTGCAGTTTTAGTTGGTACTTGAAGAGTGGTAATGATGAAAGTAATTGTAGGCTGCTGGGGAGTCTGCTCCAAATCTTTCCCACGGAATTAGAGAAGCGGGAGTCCCCAGCTTTATTAAGGGATTTCTGGATGGTTACTTGCAATTTATTGGCTGAGCGAAGGGTAGTAAGATTTTTATAAGGAGAGACTATGCTACTAAGAATAGGAGTATTGTTGGTATGAAAGAGAATCTTATGGGTAATTGTAAGTTGCTGAAATAGTAGCTGGTTTTGCAGTTCTAGCCATCCTAGCTGGTTGAGATTTAAACAGTGATGGGTTCTATATGGTGAACCCATAGCAAATCTGGCAATGTTGTTGTAAGAAGTTGCCAGTTTGTTTAGGTTAGTTTTGGAAAGATTTGTATAAATAGATGAAGCATAGAGAAGGGTAGAGATCAGGTGGGTATGGGCAATGGTGGTTCTGGCTTCAGGGGTGAGGAAGGATTTTATCCTATAAAGTGAGCCAAGTTTTCTGTTAACAGTTTTAATAGTAGTGTTAGTGTGTGTGTGTCAAAGTTAAGATTTTGATCAATTGTTACGCCTAAAAGCTTGGTGGTCAGGTCAGGTGTAATTATAGTACCGTTGCTAGATTTAACAGTGAAATCAATGGGGGGACTTCAGTGTGAGAGTAAATATCAGTAATTTAGGTTTTTTTTGGCGTTTAGTAGGAGGCAGCGTTGCAAAAACATTTTTCAACTGAGTTAAATACTGTCTGGGTAATGGTTTGGAGCTCAGCAGATGAGGTGACAGAACACACTAGTGTGGAATCATCTGCATATTGTATGCAGGTGGCTTGAGGAATATTTAGCTTTAGATCGTTGATGAAAATAGAGAAAAGGAGAGGTCCCAGGATGGAACCTTGTGGGACCCCAAGAGTAATAGGAAGGAGTGGAAAGGTTATTGTCCTAGAGGACAGCTTGCTATCTGTTTTCTAAGTAGGACCTGAACCATTGTAATGCCTGTGTATTGAATGAGAGTTGTTTTAGTATTTCTAGTAGTAATTGTTGATGGTTCACCATATCAAAGGCTTTTGATAGGTCTATGAAGAGTGCAGTGGAGAGTCTGTTGTTGTTACGATGCTTATTGATGCAGTCAGAGAAGGCTAGTAGGGCAGTAGTAGTACTATGGAAAGGCCTAAAGCCATGCTGACAGTCTGATAGAAGGTTATATTAAAGAAGGTGATCAAGTAGCTGGCAGTGGATACATGTTTCCATTATTTTGGCTAGGGGGGGAGTAGGGCTATGAGGAGATAGTTAGATATTTTGGTTGAGTTACCACCCTTATGAAGAGGAATTATATGTGAGATTTTCCAGAGGGATGAGATAGAACCTTCAGTAATGGTTCTGTTGATTAGTATGGAAATAGGATAGGAAAGTTCTTTAGCTGTGATTTGCAGGTATTCAGCTGGTAGGAGATCAGTGGATGAGGTAAATGGTTTAAGTTTAGTAAGTATGGTAAAGATGAAGGATGTAGAGACTGGATTTAGTTGAAAGGTAGGGGGTTTGCTAGTGATGGGGAATGGGAGGGTTGAGGTGACAGGAGGTATGGAATTAGCAAGAGATTGTACAGTTTCTGTAAAGAAGGTATTGAATATGTCAGCAATCTCCTTAGGAGTACTTAAGGAAAGTCCTGAAGGGGTTGGTGTCTTGGAGTGGCCTGGGTGTAAAATTCTATTAATAGCTGTCCAGAATGTTTGTGGAGTTTGTTGATGCTTATCTTGGAGTTTAAAGTAGTAGTTTTTTTTATTAAGGAGTATAGATTTCTTTGTGGCATTTCTATAGTGTTTGTAGTTCTGGCGATTGGTTGGGTTTTTAGTACATCTCTCCATTTAGACCAGATCTTATTTCTTAATAGGATTTTGTGTCTTGTCTCTTTAGAGAGCCATGGTGCTACTTTGCTTCTGGTTCTAATGGATCGACTAGGGGCATGGTATTCCAGTATTTGTAAGAATTTGGAGTTAAAATAGGATACTGCTTCATCACGGGAGAGTTGTTTTAAGGGAGACCAGTCACAGGCTTGTAGCTCCTTTTGGAAATTTACAGCATTAAAGTGTTTTTGTTTCGTATAGTTTTAAGGATTGTTTGGCTGGGGAAGAAGGTTTTATGCCTAATTATATAAGTGAGGAAATGAACGCTAATATCATCAGGAAGGGTATCTGCTATATAAGTGAGGGGATTTTTTTTACTAGGGTCTAATCTAAGGTACTTTCTTTGTTAGTTGGCTTATGGATTCTGGTTGGGGTGATGATAAATTGAGAAAAGCCATACGGGTTTATATGGACTGAAGGTTTGTTAGAAGTATAGCAATTCCAGTCTATATTGAAGTCGCCAAGTACTATGGTTTCTTGAGGGAGGGAAGAAGAGAGGCAGCATAGGATATTTTCAAGGGTTACCAATAAATCAAATAGTAGAAGCACTCAACAGTCACAAATAATACCAAAAGAAATGCTGTAGTTACAGAGAAAGCCAGTACGAACTGAATAGATAAAATTCCACTTTATTCAACACACCAAAAAAAATTTTGTTTGGCTTGTTGAATAAAGTGGAATTTTATCTATTCAGTTCGTACTGGCTTTCTCCATAACTACAGCATTTCTTTTGGTAATATTTTCAAGGGTGTT
Organism: Protopterus annectens; assembly: GCF_019279795.1. Classification (NCBI taxonomy): domain Eukaryota; kingdom Metazoa; phylum Chordata; order Ceratodontiformes; family Protopteridae; genus Protopterus; species Protopterus annectens. The sequence continues at coordinate 1,078,661,231 of NC_056744.1, read as the reverse complement.
GATGTTATTTCCTGGAGGTAGGTAGGAGCAAATAGATTTGCTAGTATTAAGCTGAAGTTTAGAGACAAGGATTTCTACATGATTATCTAATGGTATGTGTAAGTCTACTGAAGATACATTTAGTTCAGATTTATACAGAATTGCTACCCCTCCACCCTTTTAAGTTGTATGGTCTAATCTTATTATATTGTACCCTGGTGGGATGACTGCATTATCTTTTGTTCCTGGTTTGAGCCAGGTTTCTGTTAGACATCGGACATCAAAGGAGTGTATGTCAAGTGTAGAACATGCAGTTAGCTACTTTTATTGTTTAAGATCTGTATGTTAAGATGAGATATGAGTAGGGAGCTTGCAGTTTTGGTAAGGGTAATTGGAGTGGTATTTTGGGGCTGGTGGGGATTTAGTAGAGTGTTGTTGTTAGGTCCTGGGTTAGGATGAATATCACAGTGAAGAAGAGGGTGTTGTTAAAGAGTAAGTGAGAGCTTAAGGAGTATGAAGAGAGTATATTGTGATTTTCTGGTTTGTTGGAGAGTAATATGGGCTAGCCTGTGATACGTTGGGGAGAGGTAGGTTGAGGTAGAGGTGATGTTAGCATGGCTGTGGGTAGTAAGTTGATTGATAGTTGATGTCTGTTTTAGAGGATGGAGGGATCCAGTGATATGTAAATTTTCATACCAGGTAAGCATAAGTGGTATGAGTAGTACGTGTGTTACAGCAAGAAAGAGGAGTAGGTTTGTAAGTTTAGGCTGGTGTGATGAAGGCATGGTAGGAAGGGAGAATGTGAGAGTAGAAATAGGATAGATTAGAGAGCTAGGAAGGAGAGAGATAGTGAAGTAGGGGAAGTAGTGAGAAGAGGAATGAAAATAAAGGTGTGTTTGTATCCAGTGTTTAGGGAAATGTAACAAGGTAATTGGATAATTAGGGGGAGGGGAGTGTCTTATAAGGTATAAATGTAGGACCACTGGTGGTGGGTGGGAATTGGGGGTAGGGTAGGGGAGTGGAGTGAGCCCGCAGGATGAACGGAGCGGGTAGAGCCAGGTAATAAAAGAAATGTCAAGAAAAAACAATCAATAAGAGTGAGAATTTAGGAGATAGATTTGTAGAGGTGTGGGGTAAAGTATAAAGGCTTCCAGGGATGGATGAGGGATATCAGAGGGAGGGCAGAGTGAAATAATATCTAGAGAGGACACTAATTAATGAGGGATGTTAGTAAACCAGCCAGAGCCCAGACCTAAATCCAATAGAAAATCTGTGGTGTGACCTGATGAAGGCTGTGCACAAGAGATGCCCTCACAATCTGACAGATTTGGAGCACTTTTGCAAGGAAGAGTGGGCAAATATTGCCAAGTCAAGATGTGCCATGCTGATAGAATCCTACCCAAGAAGAGTGAATGCTGTAATTAAATCAAAAAATGCTTCAACAAAGTATTAGTTTAAGGGTGTGCACACTTATGCAACCAGCTTATTGTACATTTTTATTTTTTATATGTTTTCCCCTAACAGATTTGTTTTTCAATTGAATTGTACAGGTTAAAGGTCACATTAAAGGTGGGAAAAGTTTTGAAATGATTTATTGTGGTCTCATTTTTTATATCACAAATACTTGGCATTTTAACAGGGGTGTGTAAACGTTTTATATCCACTGTACATATCCTTAATTGTTACAATCTTTCACAAAGCCTCTTAGCCACAAAATGAACAGTGTATGGGTTCACCTTATGTTTAAGTATGGCATCTAAATTTACAAAGTGTAGAATACTATCAAAAGCCTTCATTAGATCTAGATACATCACTGCAATAGACATCCATATCTAACGCTTTAATCACAGGATCATAAAATTTAATTAAATTTGTAAATATTGACCATTTTTTCATGAAATCGTGATGAGTGGAATCCATTAAACTTTCTTGCAGATCTTGATTAAGAAATTATTTTCCCCACCAGTGAAGTCAAACTAATTGGTGTATGAATTCTAATGGAATTCACTTGGACCGCCTTATGGATGGGAGCCACAATGGTAATTTTCCAATTTAAAAAAAAACATACCAGAGTGTATCAGATTATTAAACAGTTGTGTAATAGTAGCCAAACTGTAATGACTACAACGAACCCAGAATTTTTTTGGGATGCTGTCAGGTCCCATGCTACTAACCTGTTTGATACAATTCAAAAAAGTCTGTACAAGATTCAGGTCAAAGACTGGACACATACGACCATTGTTTAATATAGATCATGGATCAAAGACTTCTTGAGATAGCAAAACGTCACCTGACATAAAATGCTCATTAAACAAATGAGCCAGTTCTACTCCAGCCTGCAAAACCTTATCGCCAACTTTGATTGGTCCAAAACATTGACACTTGTTACCTATCTGTTTGATATAAGAATAAAACGTCTAAGTGGCTGGTGTAATAATTAAATTACTTTCAATTTTACGTTTACCTAATCTAAATGAGGCATTCAACTTTCTAGTAACTACATTATGAGCTGTTTTTAGTTATTCCTCTTGTACTTCTCCCAGAACCTATATTTCCTCCTCTTTTTTTCCCAAAACTTTAGTATGAGTAATGCTCCACCAGATGGAACAGTCATCACTGATCTATCAATTATAATCTTCCTACACCCGAACAATTGTGATTCATATATTTTTCAAAGTCCTGCCACTGATCACATTATTAATGTAGTTAATAATGTCAAACTCAAACTTTATAGTCTTACCAAAAACACTCTTTTGCTGATGTATAAAAACAACTCTAGTTATTTTAAATTCAATAGCTACATGGTCAGAGTTGCCTAATGAACAGAGCTTTTTAAAATCTGAAATCCTATTTACATCTGAAATGTTCTCACAGCTTCGTATTTTAGACCTTCCATAAGTACACCTACAGTTGTGTACCTTTTAGGGTTACTGTAAAAATCACTGCTGAGTGCACAGCAAGGATGCTACTACTGATCATTTCAGTCAGATTAATACTACAGTCTGCATCAGTAAACTGACTATTTCAATGGTAAATATCAGTCTCTAATCACAGTCAGCTATGCTTGCACTTGGCCATTGTCTGTACTGCATGTATCTATGTATACAGATGTGTGTATCCATGTATACACACACATATATATATATATATATATATATATATATATATATATATATGGGCGAAATAATCGACAGTTCAAACCGTCGACAAGTGGAATCACCCACTTTAACTTTACCGACAACCCGACAGCACTTTTAAATGGAGTGCTATCTTGGGCCGAGTACTAACATGGGTCAAGATGGGGGCGTGATTTGTACGTCTAGATTACTGGTGTCTCACATAAATCACGCCCCCATCTTGATCCATGTTAGTACTCGGCCCAAGATAGCACTCCATTTAAAAGTGCTGTCGGGTTGTCGGTAAAGTTAAAGTGGGTGATTCCACTTGTCGACGGTTTGAACTGTCGATTATTTCATGTCGCTATAGTTATTGTCAAAGTACTAACATGTCGATGTATTGACATGAACCCATATATATATATATATATTTATATATATATATATATATATATATGTATATACAATCTGAAATTTCAAATGGCTGTAGGTGTCCATTTTATCTCTTGGCTAAGACAGCTTATTTCCCTAGCTTAACTGTAGCCATAATCTCTTTAACCCATAAACAAGAGTCAGTATCAGGTAAACAGCAGTATTGCCTTGCTTAACTCAGGATCTAACTAGTTCATCATTAGAAAGTGTGTAACCATCAGTAGTGATACCAAGTTTGCAAACAGTCTGCTTTTCATCCCATTCAGGCATCCACTTTTTCCTTGTGTCAATGCATTTATTCATGGATATACGAGTAAGAAAAGTATGTGTCACATTCCAACATCCTAGTGCTGCACCATAGTCGAGATGCACATTGCCTGTTCATCTCTACCCTTGGAATGAATAATGATTAGAGCAAAATGATCTTTTTGCAACATATTACAATGGCCATTCTTAATAGCAAACTCTGACACATCATACTATAATTCTAGGTTTGTCTTTGGCTGCTATTTCTACTGCTGCTGTCTTACTAAATGCGTGATCGTGCCAGGTCTTTCTTAGGGTGCAAGCTATTTTGAATGTTTTCATAACATATGTCAGATGCATCTAACTCTCAGAGCATCTATTAATCATTCTTCAGTCTAACAGCTTTCAACTAGTCTACACAGGTGTGCTGTATAAATTGCAAATCATTGGTTAACCTTTATTTGATTTCTGTTATGAAATGGGAAGCCACCTCAAGCAGTAGACCCATAACAAGCGGCGTACTCCAGTGATCTGTCTTGGGGCCTCTGTTTTTCAGGATATACTTCTCTGAGGTGTAGGCCAAAACCAGTGGGCTATGGCTGACCAGGTTTGCAGATGACTGCAAGCTGGGTGTGGTCATCAATTCCCCAAGTGATGTGGACGTCCTACAAGAGGGTCTCATCCAAACAAATGATTAGTGCCATGAACATGGCCTCAAGCTGAATGCCAAAAAATGCATCATCGTCCCCTTTGGGGAGAGTGATATCCCCACATATTATCACATTAATAACAACGTCCTAAGCACACAATCAGTCATGCGGGATGTGGGCACCCAGGTTGATAGCAAGCTGACATTTGATCACCATGTTATTTCCGTTGTACTGAAAGCTTTGTATATGGTGCACCTCATAAGTAAGGGTATCTCATCCAGGGACAAGGAGGTCATAACATCCCTGTATTCTTCCCTTATAAGGCCAGTTATTGAGTACAATGCCCCCTTTGGCATGTACCTCGCAAAACACATTCAGCAGCTGGAAAGACCACAGAGATTCCTCACCAGAAGAACCTAGAGTCTCAAACACCTACCCTATACAGATAAGCTAAAAGCCCTGTCTCTCTATTCAGATTCATACAGACTCCTCACAGGTGATCTGTGTCTGGCATACAAAGCAATCTCAGACCCCGCCTTGATGGGACTGCTGCATATCCACAAGTCAAGCACCACTTGAGTAATCCACATGTGCGACCTCTACCTGGTCTGTGACATCAATAAGACTTGTTGGCAGGACAGATTTGTGTCCCGGAGACTCCCCCATCTTTGGAATAGACTCCCTCTCCACATCAAGCAGAGTACCTCATTATCCCTTTTCAGGCGCAACCTGGATAACTGGATGGGAAACAGGAAATACACCCCGAGATTCCATCCGTGTCCCTGCTGGGCAGGGGCTTCGGGTGCTGGCTTATCTAAACATGGGCTGAACTCTTGGCTTGGCTTATAAGGGCTTCATGGCCAATAGCCTAGTAACTTCCTATGATCCTATGAACCCGAAATTCTCTTTTATTATCAAGTCTTTTTCAGTATAGACTGTACAGTTTTGATTCATATGCATTTCAGTTGATGCAACCAATTTATGTAATGTAAGAAATGGAACTCAACATTTACCAATACTGGAAACATTTTATAATCTGAAACATAATTTGCCATATAATGTAACTGTACTCATAAGTTTTTTGTTTTTTTTTGCTACATGCTGGAACCATAACTCTTTGTTATTAATGGTATTATACCATTTGCTTTGTATGCACTCACATGCACAACACACAGTTTTGTTTAATAAATTAACCAACATCTTTTTTTGAGGTGGGATTACCTGGAGAACACCTACAGACAGGAGGTCAGGATTTAACTCTAAACTCTGGAGCTGTGAGACAGTAAGTTTACCACTGAACTTCCTGGTAGCTAAAATGCTATCTTATACATCTTCATAATAAGTAGACCACTGCTCTATTCCATTATTCCCAGTGAGGACAAATGATTCACAGGATTTCTTGTACCCTACTGAGGTGTGTGTGTGTGTGTATGTGTGTGTGTGTGTGTGTGTGTGTGTGTGTGTGTGTGTGTGTGTGTGTGTGCGTGTGTGCGTGTGTGTGTGTGTGTGGTATGGTTGCATGCTGTGACTCTGTGCGCACCAAAGTGTGTTTTATTTTTGCTGGCTTTGTAATACAGTAGCAAAGTGTTTGTTTTCATTAGTAATCTTGGATCCTTATATGTTTAAACAGTTGTTCATTTTCACAGTATGTGTAAATCTTGTAGGAGTGGAGATTTTTTTTTAGGCAATAAATTACTAAGAAATCCTGTTGGAGGAGTTGCTGCATGCACCATATAGGTGTCAGACATTATATGGAGCTTGTAGTTTTGTTCAAGCAAGTTCACACATCTGGCAGTACTGAATACAATGTATGTAACATGTGTCTGTTATTTTAATGTGACATTTCCACCAACTCTGTGGAAAATTCATGGCATACATCCCATCATGCTTCATAGAATGTCACACACTGGTTAATGCACTGATCCTTTTGCTGCATCTTCCTCATTGAGGCCTACAAACTGCTTAAACCCAAGAAAAGTCCCTTGAACCCCTCACTAGATATTCTGAAAGTACCTTTCCTCTCAGTACAGAAAAAGTGTGTGTCACAGGATCAGCCCAACCAAAACTGCACATATGTACTCTCCCTTAAATTAATCAACTTTTTAGATACAGTTTGAAATTGCTTGTTGATTTCTTTTCTATAAGTGACTGTAGACAGTCTTCCAATCTACAAATGCTTCATTCCTCAGTATTACAGTGACACTGTGTGTCTCTCACACACACACAAGCACACACACACACACACACACACACACACACACACACACACACACACACACAAGGCTATGTTACAGGTGATCACTGCATTGTTGGTTGAGTCGCTTAACTGTGAGAATTTAATGTTGAGGTGATTTTCACTGCAGTTTATTCTACTGTATAAGCCAGTGGTGTGCTTTTTTGTTTTTTCCCACGTTTCTTCACTGTGGAGAGACAATGGAGTTAGTAATATAATTTTAGGGGTACAGGGATGCTTGCACCATTAGAAAAAAATTAGTTTTTTGTCTCAGTTTTTGGTATTTCATTTTTGATAAATGATGAGCCGAAACAAACTCATCAAAATCACACTGATAAACACACGTGTGCGCCATACCTCTCAACTGTACAGATTTTTGCAGAATATCCAGATTTTTGCCTCATATTTTTGGTCTGTCTTTCATAAAATTATGGTTTTCTGGCAAATTAGTGCCAAATGATTAAAGACTGAAGTTAGAAAATAATGACAGACATTTGGGTTTCAAACTTAATAACCTTGAGAAAATTCATGCTAATGCAAAACCATTCTATCAACTTTCTAAGTTTGTAAAAGCAATATTTAAGAAATGTCCCTATTTTGGGGCCTTTGTCCCACTTTTATTTATGGCTTTGTCCAGATTTCTTGCTCTTAAGAGTGAGAGCTATGGTGCGCGCGCACACACACACACACACACACACACACACACACACACACACACACACACACACACACAATAAGTAAAGAGCCTCAGCACGTAAAATGCGTATGATGTAATTTAAAATCTGATTTGTATTTTAAGTGTGACTTGAATGTGCCTTTTGATACACTTAAAATGCATTTGTGAAAGCTTATTGTATTATGCAAGCTTGTGATTAAAAACTTTTCCGTGGTGTCCTGAATGGCTTCTGTTTTATTTGTTGTGTACACACACGCACACTCTCTCTCGCTCTTACTGCATACCATACTAGCTAAAGCATTTTATTTACTGTTTTCATATCCTCTAGGAATAAACAAATAATGTGCAGTTAAAATGTCATGTGAGCCAAACCATGACTGAGCATTTTACTTTTGCAATTGAAGCAAAAAGCTTGCATTGCTGTTTGACTTGCTGTTGCCTTTGTTTGACTGTGATTAAATATTGACAATCTAATCTCCTGCAGATAAACAATATAATTAAGGCTGCTTTTCAACATTATCTGCTTTAAACACTGAAAATGACTTTGACTTCATAAAACTTGTCTTCTAGCCAAGACTAGGAAGCCTCTAATAAACCTATATTTTCGGATACCGAAGGAGCTTTTGGCTTGTTGCTTTGTTGCAGCCTGTGGCAAATGCTCACTGCTTTAATAGTAGGTGCCAAAAATTATTTTTGCCAGGTCTTCTATTAGGAGAGAACAATCATTTATCCTCTGAGCAATTCCAGTGAGAAGTTACTACTTCTTTACTCTGTAGTTAAGGCAATCATTGGTTGGACAGCTGTTGTGAAAGAGCTTCTGTAGAGGAGTTCTAATTTACATAGGCCATGAACAAACCTCTGAAGTAGGAGGTTTACTTGGTCATCTTTGCTTCAGCCCATTTATAATGCATGGTATAGCAGTCGAGATATATAATAAAATTGTTTTAAAAGAAAATAACAGCTATGAGGATGCTGTATCTTCCTATTTTGTTTCATTGCTTGTTTCTGTGATGAATAACTATTGCTTACAGTGCACTGAAGAAATAGAATGTTGTTAAACTATTTACATCCAGTAATATTCTGATGTCCATTTTAACCTGTTTCGCTCTGCCTGTCACTTGTGGCATAGCTACAGCCCTGTGAAGTAATTACGTGGTAGTCTGTTGATGGGTACTGAAGGACATGATACAGTCTTCATGCATTGCAGCATACCTATGAGGCATGCATTTGCTTTTCTTTATGCAGATGGCTGGGATATTTCTACTTGCAGATGGCTGGGATGTTTCTACTTTATCACCTGTTGGCTGTTAGAAGGCAGCTGTTGCCAAAATGCAGAAGGCTTTCACAGCCAAACTGACTTTTTAACGTGTTTAGCATTGAAAGTCATTCTGGGTGTGATTCTCTTATTCAGCCCCCTTCTCTCCATAGCCGTCAAGTCACAGTTTGACAAAGCATACTTTGGGCCTGATTCCAAATGACTTGTTCTCAGTGATACTCAGAGTAAGTCTTTTGGAATCGGATCACTGTTATAAGACTGATTTTACAAGGGCCTTAAGCTGAAGTAAGCACTTACACTGAGAGCAATTCTTTTGGAATCTGACGCCAAACTCAAAGCAACGACTACTGCATTTTTCTGAATTTGCCTCTTCAGGGAAATATAATTTTTGTCCGTGGTACAACAAGCTTGGAGTTTATCATATTAAGACGTGCCTGAAGGGGAGGACATTTCTCCCTTCCCATGTTATGTGTGTGTGTGGGGGGGGAGGGGGGGCACAGAACTCACAGAAAGTGATATTTCTTCACATTGTGTATTGTTCAAAGTGTTGATTCTTCAAGTTGTGTTAATTTAAATGGCATTCTGAGTTCTGATTTGATTAATTGAATGCAAATCATCATACCTCATGAGTATAAACTGTAAATTGTTCTCTAATTTTTTTTCTTTATTTATTGATTGATGAATTAATTTATTGATATTTGTTTACCAGGAACATACATCTGGATAATTTTATCTATTTTTAGCCAAGGCCCAGAGAGAAAAGTTCCACAAATATAAGAAAAGAAAAGAAGATGCGTATGTAAAGGGCCTGATAAGTCATGTTTTCATGCTTTTTAGAAGACATCCTCAGATACTGTCTGGACCCATTGATGCAGTGTTCTTGGCCTTAGGGACGCCATTAAGGACCTGTTCCCTCATGATAGTAGGGGGAGTTATATTTGATGGTATTTCCTGAGGGGAGGTTAATAGGGAGAGGGGGTAAAGTTAGAGCTGAATTTGTCAGCCAGTAGGTTTGCTATATTTTTTGGCTTAGTAACGGTAGCTCTATTAACAAAGAACTCTGCACACAATTGTGTTGCCTTTGAGATTGTGGTTGCCTTGATCAGGAAGGCCACATTTACCTCAAATTTGGCTTTGGCAGACTTTATTTGTCCTCTGAGTTGTTTCAGTCAGATGAGAGTACTTTTATCTTACTGGATGGTACGTCTACTAATTTGTGCCATGGTTTTCTTTCTTCTGTTATACAGCCCATTGATGTGATTCTACCAAGTGGCTTGTTTTATTTATTTATTTTATTTATTTATTTATTTATTTTAGTTAGTTCTGTACTTCTTCCTGGTGGGTGCAGCTGCCTTTATACAGCTATTAACATAATTGTATGGGGTCTCAGTGAACAGTTCTGCATAGATAGCAGTGTTCTCAAGGTTTATAGGTGCTTGAATTTTTCCTAGGTTATCACTTAATAGTAAGAAGTTAGCCTTAGAGTAGCTGCTGAACATCCCAGGGTTAGCTGGGGGTCCAGGTTTCATTTTTACATCAAAGAAAACCATTTTATGGTCTGACCTTAACAAAGAAGACATTACACTAGGGGATGTGCTGCACTCTCCCGTATTAGTGAGGACAAGATCCAGTATGTTTGCACTGCTGGTCTGCATATTGACAGTCTAGTCCAAGGACTCTGTGTTTATAAAGTTCAGGAATCTCTGTGCCTGTACATGTGGTGATATGCAGGATTCCCAGTTAATAGTGGGGTAATTAAAGTTGCTCATGAATATGTTATTGGGTTGGATAGTGAGTGTTTCCATTAAGCTTAAATACATGTTATGGGTTTTCTGGGTGATAGGGGGGACCTATAGCTTGCAAGAAAGTGGTATAGGATATTGCCTATGGTGATTTGAGCATGCAGAAGTTTGCTTACATTCCCCTGTTTGACCAGCCTTGAGCTATATTTATTTTTGATGTAACTTGAGACACCCCACCTTTAGGCCCTGTGTCTGTTGTAGCTGGTCTAATTGTGGGGAAGGCATTATAGTCTTGCACTGCCAGTGTGCTCTCCATGGCTTTAAACCATGTCTCATTGACCACACAGATGTCAGCATTATCTGTGGTGAGGAGAGCTTATAAGGAGTGGAGTTTCTTGTTTAGACTCCTCACACTGAGCAGTAATACCTTTAAATTTTCTTAGTTATAATTTGCTATGTTGGAAGTACTTTCGGTTTGGCATTTCTTTAAAAAGGCACTATGGGGAAGGACATTGTTTTAGCTAATATTTAAAAGCCTAGCAGAGAGAGGTGCAGACCATAACCTGTCGAAGCAGCATGGTCTGTCGGTCATCTCCTTCCATGCTGACAGATATTACATCCCTGTAGAATGACACCAGGAAATAAGCCAGTTGTTAAAAGTCCATCATCATCTGTTCATATTGTAGCATCATCCTTGGAGAAGGTAAAATGCTGCTCAGTGCTAGGCTCATACCAGCCTAGGGCACACATTGAGAGCTCCATGATGCATCTTTTCTAGGGTGGTATGCTTCAGGTCATTTATACCCCCACAACCTATGACTGACTTATACTGGTATTTGTGGTCCAATGACCAGAGTGAGTGCCAAATGTGGTGGATCGTGGTCCCTGATAAGCAACTTGACCATGACTTTCTCCTTACTTAGCCTGGTGAGAGGGATATCAGTGTGTCTCACAGAGGAGTCTCCAATGATTAGGATGTTGGATTGTGTTGTGGCTTGCCTTATGGGCTTAGAAGTCGAGTCTCCATAAGATGTAGTTGTTTGTGTTGATGTGGGTGTTGTTTTGAAGGAGTGCATTCAGGGCTGCTGAAAGTATTTGTTATGTGCCCCTCATCTAAGATGTCTTTGGGGTTTAAGAAGGTTACATTTAAGTGCCTCAGCATATGTGAGTCTATCTGTCTGCTTTGAATTGTGTTTGATGGGTGCAGTGTATACACTACTGACAACCTGATTAACATAAGAAGTGCTTTTATGTGAGAGCTTTGCCTTCAGTGACATTGTGTAAATACATCTATCGTGTACCATATCAGTTTGTTTGAGAATTAGCTGGCTGATCCATCAAGTTGCTAATGGAGATAGGGTGAAAGTTCATATCCATGGCAACAGGCCCTTTTTTTTGATTAGATAGTTGCAGTGTGAATAAAAGTAATGACAGGAGTATGTGGTTTGCGACTCTGGAGGCAGTGCCTATGTCTGCAAAATAGTTGCCCTGTGTGCAAGTAACACCAGTAAGTAGATCCTGATGATTTATGGGGGATATTCTGAACTTAGATTAGACACCAGCTAATCATGCAGTACTTACTGGAAAGAAAGACATAATTCATCTTTGTACAGAATGATGAAGAGGGAAATCACCTTATTGTCTGCTGCCTGGCTACTACTAGTGCTGGTCTCACCACAGCTTCACTCTACTGGGATGCAGTGTTCCTTTGCTCTTCTCTCATCAAAAGCAAAACAGTAGCACCACTTTCAAGATGAGAAGCAGGCCACAGACTCTTTGGTGATAACCAGTCTTGGCCAGATAATGCAAGGGTCTGTAGGCTTGTTGTAGCCTTTTCCTGGAAGATGCCTTGAATACGTTAACAAGATCAATCAGGAAGATAAAACACGGACACTCACTGCCCAATCTGAAATGGTGAGGAATCAATGCACTCTGCTCCTTCTCTGACCAGGAACAAAATATAAGCACAAATTCCAAGCTGGCATATATGAAGCAGTTATCAAGCTTTCTTGTGATCGTTAGTCTCCAGAACATAATGTCCCTCTGCTCCTCCTCTCACCAAGAGCAAAACAGAAAAACTAATCACAGATAACTGCTGACAGGCAAAATGTGTGATGTCCAAAAATTGGTGGTCTTCATTGCGATATTGATTTTAAAAGTAAGATAGAAAAAAAATGGGTTAATAACCTAAGAGGTGCAGTGTGCACTAAGCAGTTAAATATGAAAGAGGGAGTAATTTAAGCTTTAGCTATCTATGTAGAGAGCCACTTTTTTTAAAAGAGCAATAAAGATTGGAAGAAGGTGGGCACTTTGTATTCTGGCTTTGTGGAATACAATAGGGTAGTCAATAAATTTGAATAGCAGAAGGGGAGTGGTTTCACATAATGATAATTTTCTGTTTGTTCACGGTAGCCAATGAATGGAAGAAGGAATAAAATATGCGATTAATTTAATGTAATGGGCAGGCAACTAGAAAGACTGTTGAGTTTAAAAACACAACAGCAGCAGGATGGGAGAGTAGTGGAAAATGTAATTTCTGTGTGATTTATATGAGATAAAGCTCTGGTCTTTTTCCTAGCTTAAATATGCAATTAAAAGAAAAATACAAATAAAATGAGGTGTAAAGAAAATATACTACAATGTACAAAACAGAAGAAGGCAGTGAAGCAATACAAAATACATGAAAGCAAAAACAAACTAAACTTTCCCTCAAAGCATTAGCTGTCAGTTTAGCTACTTTGTTGTAACATTGCTCTAGTTTAGATTTTTGGGTGGCCTGAAGGTTAGTCGAGGTTAGCTGGTTAGTCAGAGTTATGCAATAAAGTCTCTAAATTTCTGTTGGCAGACAGGTGGGCAGTTATCTGTGTAAGCAATGATTTTAACTACCTTACTAACTTTAGCATTCCTTATCACTACAACAGCTCAACTTCATCCTACTATGCACTCCTTTTATAATTATGTTATAAGGTTGTCTATTCTTTGTAGTTGTATTCACTTCTTTTTTGAATCAGCCTAGACACCTTGTCCTCATACCTTTTTCAAACTTGGCAAACCTTTGCCCCCTCTCAATAAATTTTCAGGTCTTTCACTTTCTAGCCCTGGGTTTCCTATTTTAACTACTATGCTTCTTACTCAGTTCAGTAGACCCCCTTCTCTGTGTTGACAAGTAGTTAATGTACGCTATAACGTGGCACATCTTGTACCACCACCATTTCCCCTGACCTTTACCCTTCTAATTCCTTCAGTGTCTGTGTGTCACTAATAAACCAAAGATGTTCTTTTTCTGTGTTAATCAAAGAGAAGCTGTGAAATGGCCACTAGCCCCCTAACTCTGTGCAGTAAGTCTCAGGTGGCAATATCACTTAATGACTAAAAATAAAAACGCAGGTCAAACAATCAAACAGAAAATTTTACTGAGCCATTAAAGTGAAAGGTACGTGCTTTCATCTAGTGAACTGTTTCCGAGATCTGTAGACTTATTCAGATCAATAGAAAGCCATCATCTTGAGACTTCAGCGATTTACTGAATGCCTGTTGATGATGGAAATTATGTATTAGTAAGTGGGCAAAAGTACAAGGTAACTCTTTTTATTATGGGTTTTTAATTTTACATAGAAATAAGCTGAGAGGCAAACTGTGGACTTCATTTTATCTGTAAACAGTAGATGTTAGCAGTGGAATTGGAAATGTAGGGAGATGGGCATAATCTAGTCTAGCCCTAAGGAAATTCTATCCAAAGATTGATCTAGCTTTACTTGTTGCAAGTCGGTCTTGCAAGATGTTTTGAGCTACCTAGATATTTTACTGCAAACCACTGTAAAAGTAAACTTAAGTAGTCTGTGAAATATTGCTACAGGCCATGGTATTTGAATGTAGAAATGAAGGTGAACTGGCATCTAAGAGGATATGAGATGTAAAGCAGAGAGGAAATGTCTGCAGTCTTGAAGTCTCAAATAACATGAACTATTTCTTTAACTCTTATTTTTTATCCGCTTCCTCCATGCAAACATCAGTCTTGTACTACTTTTGCTACCTCCAGACTAACAGGAAAGACCCAAGCTTTTAACTGCCAACATCCTGTAGGAGTAGAGTGATTTTTTGGATGTGTCTAACTCTAATCTTCCCTGTTGGCAGGCGGGTGAAGAGCAGTGCCTACTGCACTAAGGGTTATGCAGCTGTGTGCTTTACACATCTGCCTCCCCCAGCTACAGTGCATTCCCTGGCATGCATCCTGTGATGCCCTGTGCTGTGCAGCCTGCACACTCGCCTATCTGCCAGGTGGCATTTTTGTGCTGTCACCCTACAAACGCATCCTGAGATTGCCCTTTTCTATTAAAAAAGCATATCTCTTTCAGTTATCATTTGTAATGCACCTCTGAGTTGTATTATAAGGTCCAAACTTCTGTTACACCTCATCTCTGTGGGTGACATGCTACAAGTATTTTAGAAATGCAGCATGAGTTCAGACTGCTTATTTTGTATTTATTTTTACATATGTAATATATGTTATCTGACTACAGTATTGATCCCATTGCATGTGCTTTACTTTGTGCTTAAATCAACCTTGGTGTGTATTTTTATCTTTTGTATTTGATTGTACTCTGCTAATTAACCATCCTTTTCTGGTTGAATCAAACTAGGTTTGATGTAAATATGTTTGATCTACTATGTTTAAATATTAACTGATTTCTTGCATTAATCATTTACTATACTTTGACTTTTAGTCCTAATGTTCTTTGTGTTTCACTGTTGCAGTCATCACATTTGGGTTATCTGCTTGCAGTAGCCCTCAGTTGGCCTGATTATCAAAGTCTTGGGTCCTCCATCGGTTGCTGTCTCATCTTCCATGACATCAGGTAGTCAGGGGTATAAAGCATGCAGCCGATGCCATTACATCAGTCTTTCTGGCCGTGCGGTGCTCAAAGCAGAAGCAGTTCACAAGTGCCGGTCGGCCGACTCCTAATATTTTCATTTTCCAGTTTCAGAACTGAAGTCTTCAACTGAAGCTAAGTACCCCGTTGGGAAACTTTTTCTTGCTCTAAACCGATGTCAGTAAAAGTCAATAATTGTATTTCTTGTGGAAAGCAAATACCTCATAAAGATTTTCATTCGTATTGTATTCCTTGCCTAGGCCCTGACCACGATGTACCTCAATTTATGCCTTATTTCAACAACGAATTATTCATCGTTGGTATATTTACGCTTCTAAATATTTTGGTACTCGGTTCAATTACCCAGATATGGCTTCGGTAAGCCACCCGACTACCGACATTTCAAAAAAATGCAAAGATAAAGACAGAGACAGGCTACCTAGGTCCAAAGCTCCCTACGTCGCTTCTCCTAAGCTAGTTGCCAGTTTGACGATACTCAGTGAGGCGCTTTCTCAGTCCCTCATCCCCGTTACTTCAGATTCGCAGGCCTCTACTGAGACCCATTTAGAGTCCGTTATGCCGCGAGATGCTTCAATCAAGGAAACTGTGGATGTCTCTACCTTGGATAGGTCCGGAGCCGCTGTGCAGGCACCGGCTTCTGAGGGTGTAGTCAGGCCTACTGACTTGCATATTAAACAGATACCATCTTCTTCTTCAAGGCCTAAAACTCGATCCATGCCTAGAAAACCGACACCCAGACCACATTGTCAGGCCTCTATGCCCAAATAACAAGTGATAAGAATGGCTGAAGACCTTATTACTTTAATCAGGGGAAGCCAACTTTCCCCCTCTAAGAGACCTAGGACTGAATTTGTTTATGATACTGATCAGGATTCTGAAATTTCAGTTTCATCTGATGACCAGGATGTGCCCTTATTTACCTATGAGGATTCTGATGCAGAGGACTCTATTCCCTCTGCTTCCCCTCCAGAGGATTTCTCTTTTGGTAAAACCTTGCATAATCTTAGGAGCATTTTCGCTGGGAAAGCCAGGATTACTCCGATTCGAAAAAGAGGCTTAGGGATTTCTTACTCCTGCCCCAACACAGGCCTTTAGCTATCCCCCCTGTACTGGACATTGTTGATGATGCCCTTTCGGAATCTAGCTTGGCCACCCGACTCCTTACCTCCTGCTCCCAGAAAACCAGACAGATATTACAGGGTTCCTGACTCTCACAAGTTCCTCTTCAAAAATCCTACTGCGGATCTTGAGACAATTTCACAGGGACCCAAGAGCATTAAGGCTACTACTGACAAAAATCCTACCCCCTCTGATAGAGATTCCAAGGCACTGGATAGATGGGTAAGAAGATATACACTTCTGCTACCTTGGCCATTAGGGCCTTAAACTGCCAGTTTCATATGTTAAAGTATCAGCAGCATATTATTGGATTGCTTAAACAGAAACTGATGTTGATTCCTGACTGTGCTGAAAATAAGGATTTGCAGGATTTAATGCATTCTGCTGAAGAAGTTGGAAAACATACTTTGCAATGTGGTTTTGATTCACTAGAGGCATCTTGCAGGGCTGCTGTCACTGGGTCTGTACTTAGAAGGCATGCTTGGCTTAAGGAGCAGTCTTTGCCAGATCATGTTAAAGCTAAATTGCTGGATGCTCCCTTAAACCAGGACCGCCTGTTTGGCAACGAAGCAGAAGAAGTACTTAAAAAGATGGAGGAAAAAGCTAAATCTATGCAAACTGTTAAAGATTTCCTACAAGTACAGCCTCCAAGATTTAGTAGGCATTGGCCCTCTAAGAATTGGTCCTTTCCTGTCTCTTTCAGGCCTTCCCAGTCCAAACCCAGAACCAGCAGAACACCCAGGCTTCAGTCCCAAGGTACGCACATGACTAAGCAGTGGGAGGGGGGCTCCCACTTCCAGATCAGGGAGTAGTAAGACTCCCCCCTATGGTAAAGTGTCTCAATGACTTAACTTTAAAACTTCCAAGCCCTTCTCAACTGACTGCTCCTTTAGGGGGAAAGATTGCTCTGCAGGCAAAAAACTGGGAACTCATTACCCAGGACAAATGAGTTTTAAATATAGTTTCCCAAGGATACAGATTCCACTTCCACACTTTACCAACCACAAACGGTTGGCCAGATCTACCCCCAAATCAGTGGGCAGAGGCTCAAAAGCAAGTACTTTCTCTTAAGTATAAGGGCTATTCAAACTGTCCCAGAAGAGGAAAGGGGACAAGGTTTTTACTCAAGACTTTTCCTGGTGCCCAGAAAACACAACACATGGTGTCCTCTCCTGGATCTCTGTATCCTAAACTCCTTTTTGGTGATCCCAAAATTCAAGATGCTAACTCTTCACCAGTTGCTTCCTATGCTAGGCAAGGATGCCTGGTTGGCAACACTGGATTTAAAGGAAGCCTACCTGCAAATCCCAATCAGGAAATCTTACAGAAGATACCTACGCTTCAAAGCAGGCTACATGCACTATCAGTTCTCAGCACTGCCCTTTGGCTTATCTACTGCACCCAGGGTATTCACAAAGTGCCTAGCTCCAGTCATTGCATTTTGCAGTTAAAGAAATATTCAAATATACCCATACTTGGACGATTGTCTAATTCAGGCAGAAAGCCAGGACATACTTTTGAATCATCTGACGTTTGTACAAAAGGTGCTAACTTGTCTGGGGTACACCATAAATGAAAAGAAATCACATCTTGTACCCTGTCAACAAATTGTATTCCTGGGAGCAAGCTTGAATACAACTTCCCAATGGCTTTCCTCACGCCAGAGAAACCAGTTCATTTGACAGCTTACTTCAAACTAATTGCCACAAAAACCCTGCTATCTACAAGACAAATACTGCAAGCCTTGGGGTTCATGGCCTCTTGCATTCTCCTAATTCCATATGCAGACTGCATATGAGGAAACTACAATGGTATCTAAAAAGCCTATGGTGTCAACATTCTCAGGATCTAGAAGCAGTGATTCCTATCATACCTTGCCTACAGTTAAAGTTCCTTTGGTGTGCAGAGGCCTGCCACCTAAACAAGGGACTGCCATTCACTCTACCACCTGCCACCCAAACCCTAACAGACGGATCAGACTATGCATGGCGGGCTCACTTGGCAGGGAAGAGCATTTGGGGCAAATGGAACCCAAGTCAAATGCACCTGCATATCAATCAAAAAGAAATGTTAGCTGTACAGAATGCTCTGACAGCTTCAAGGACCACATTCTTCCAGGACAATTAATGGTAAAGACGGACACCACTGTAATGTGGTACATAAACAAGCAGGGGGGAACCCACTCCTACCCTCTCTGCAGACTAGCCATGGCTCTGTGGATCACAGCCTTGAGCTACCAAGTGCACCTACAGGCTCAATTCCTGCCAGGAAAGCTAAACACACTGACAGATGAACTAAGCAGAAATCTCATAGACCCACACGAATGGAAACTGGAACCAAAGACATTCAACATGTTGATAAACAAATGGGGGACCCCAGATATAGACTTGTTTGCCTCCCCCCAAAACTACCAGTTGGACAAATTCTGCACAAGGATTCCCCACAAACAAGCTTGGAAAGTGGATGCCCTGTCCTTCACCTGGAAAAATCTGTCAGTTTATGCCTTTCCTCCTCTGCCTCTCCTCTCCAAGGTACTACTAAAGATCAATCAGGACAAACCAAGGACGATACTGATTGCACCAGACTGGCCACGCCAACACTGGTACCCCCTCTTGCGCAGTGTATCACTGCTGGCACCATGGCACCTGCCTCAGACCCCTACCCTGCTGTCCCAGCAGGAGGGACAGATTCTGCACCCTCAGCTTAAAACCCTTAACCTGGCAGCCTGGCTAATTACCTAATCTCTCCATTACCATCCCTCAGAAAACAAGTGTTGGGTGTCATTGTAGAGGCAAGGAGGCTTAGTACTAGAAAATCTTATGCTGAAAAATGGAAAAGATTCTGTTCCTGGAACCAAACTCGGGGGATGGGCACAGCAGCTCCCAATTTACCTCAGATTCTTCAATACTTAACTGAGATGCTTCACAAGGGCCTTTCCTTTTTCTCCATCAAAATTCATGCCTCAGCCATTTCAGCTCATTACAACACAGAACCACCCATCTTCTCTCATCCACTGCTCAAGCAGTTCCTCAGAGGGGCCAAAAACTTAAGACCACCCAGGAGAGCCCCAACTCCAGCCTGGGACCTTAACTTTGTATTGGAAAAACTCACTCTACCTCCTTTTGAGCCAGCTGCAAGTGCAGAATTAAAATTCCTTTCTTGGAAAACAGCCTTCCTTTTAGCAATCACTTCAGCAAGAAGGGTGTCTGAATTACAGGCCCTTATGGCAGTGGAGCCTTTCATCATCTTTCATGTGGACAGGGTGTCCCTCAGGACCAATCCCTCCTTCATGCCCAAGGTAGTATCCAGTGTGGCTCTTAATCAGTCCATTCATTTGCCAACCTTCTTTTCTTATTCACAGAACAAAGGGGAATGAATACTGCACTCCTTAGATGTGCACAGACAACTTAGGTTTTACTTGGACAGGACAAAACCTCTCAAGAAATTTGAACAGCTGCTGGTGGCATTTTCTGCAGTGGCAGAGTGGAAGGCCATTTCAAAGCAAACCATTTCTAAATGGATAGGCCATTGCATTCATTTCTGCTATAAGCACCATGGAAAACATATTCCACAGGGGATAAGACCACATTCAACCAGGGCTGCATCTATCTCTACAGCCTTTCTCAGAGGTGTCCCTACCAGGGACATCCTAGAAGCTGCTACCTGGAGTTTTGTACATACTTTCACCAAGCCTTACCATTTGACAATTTTCTCTAAATCCAGAGCTGGTTTTGCCACTCAAGTCTTGCAGGGCCTCATAGCTGGTCCTAATGCTATCTAAATTCCTCCTCCCATCCTTAGCTTTGGGAATCTACCCAAATGTGATGACTGCAACAGTGAAACACGAAGAACATAGTACAGTTGTGTACACTTACCATAAATGTAGATGTTCGAGTGTATTCACTGTTGCAGTCCTGGTTACCCTCCCTCCAGCCCCCTGACTTCTTTTGGTTATACCTCTATTCCTTTTTACTATGCTTAGAAGCTTTTTGGTGTATTTGCTTTTTTGTTAGAGGTATAACCTTGTATATATATTTAATTGCTTCCCATTGGGGAGCACCTGTCATCTGGGGCAAGAAAAACTGATATAATGGCATTGGCTGCATGCTTTATACCCCTGACTACCTGACGTCATGGAAGATGAGAAGGCAACCGACGCAGGACCCAAGACTTTGATAATCAGGCCAAATGAGGGCTACTGCAAGCAGATAACCCAAATGTGATGACTGCAACAGTGAAAACACTCGAACATTTATGGTAAGTGTACAAAACTGTATTTTATGATGCTCTTTGTCTAACTTTGACCATGAAAAAGGATCTATGGATCAGTTTTTTTTGCCAAGTGGCAGACAAACACACAAACCAATGAAATGTTATCCCCATACAGAAACTGATGTTTCTAGTATGGTAAGGCTCAATGAAGCCTGAAGGCAAGTAAATGGCAGCTTTAATTAAGAGCTGACTACTGACTGCTACTCCCACCTACCACACCCTCCTTACAAGGTTATGTATTCTACCTGGTCACCAGGTGCCATTTTAAACTCTTCCCTGCTGCTGTAAACCCTCGCGTCCTTGCTTGCCTGTAAGTGTCATGTTCTCCTTTTTAAATGCTGAATCTTTCTAGCTACTGTTAAATTAAATCCATTCAAGCTTATTTACTGTTGCATGTGACTATAACAATTGTGCAGATGAGTCCAAACTTCTGCGACTGAGCTGCAGTTAAATACTCCTTGTTTAGTTGCTGAATTTGTATACTTGTCTGACTTATGGAGTCAGTTCACATTCTTACCTATACAGCAGCTTTATCCATTTGTCTACAAGGTTTCAAGATAGTGAATTTTATAGTGCAAGCTTCATTTTTTTTCTCCTTGTTTGTTAAATTATAATGTTCTACAGTTGCTTCGAAATATGTGCATCAATAAGAATTGCTTAGATGACTTTTATGTCCAGCAACTGTTTTTTTCTTGAACAGTGGCATAGTTTTTTTCTGCTTTTTGGCTTCCATGTTCAATATGATCTGTTGTAAGATGTTACATAATGCATTGCAGCTTATACTGAGTTTCATTGTAAATGCTCAGTTGTTTGCAGTTTCTGTCCTACCTTGCTTGTGTGGTCTTTCCCCTCTGGTCCCTCCCTAACCTTGTCTCTTTGTTTTTTTGACCAGTATATAAGTCTTTCTTGGTTATCAACCACTTAATAACTGCTACAGGTACCATTCCAAATCTTTTTTTCTGGTGCATTTTTTGGCTATTTTTCCCCACTGTTAATGTATTCTCTCTTTGCCTGTCTTTCCCACCATTAGCTCTCAATCATATGGAACCGGACTCCCCCACTTGCTTCAGTCACCAGGTTTAACTGCTAGAGTGGAAAATCGGCACCAATAGAACTCGTCTGATTTTCTTCTAACTATAAAAGTATGCCACAGTGCTTTTTTCTTTTTAAATTATCTGGCAAGGCGTGTTGCTAGGGTCAGCAGCAAGGAAAGCTCCTCCTCTCCCACCCCCCCTCTTACAACACCTATCCTATAAATACATACATACATATCGGACACACTGCTAATAGCATTAGCATCCACTATTCTTAAGCAGTTGTAACCATCCTGCTCTAGATATCCAAAACATAAATTAAAGCAAAACATAACATTAAACAAAAGGAAATCAAAGATAAATTTCACTCTTACTGATTTGTTTCTGGTGTACTCACCCTTCTGGCTCAGCTTAGCTCTTCCCACTCAGTTTGCCCCTGCTACACTTGGGCTCACTCCGCTCCCTCAACCCTACCCCCATTCTTATCGTTTATATTTATTCCCACCATAGCTCCTCCCATAAATACAACTCACCCAATTACATTCATCTACAAATCTCTCTTAATTTAACTCATTTCTCAACATCACTTTAGCCGCACTGACTACGTACTAACTAGCCAAGTAATCTTCCTTTTAAACACATCCATTCTAGCCTAGAACTTTTTCCCTCAAAAAATACTTATATTTTACATCTACAACTGCTAATTCCTTAGCACAACCCCCCTTTTTTCTGTTATGTCACTTATCTCTAATATAACATTCCTCACCGTCTCTTTCCTTATACCTGCTACTACACATAATCTTCACTCCAAAAAATCTCTATTTCCTACAAACGTACATCTACAATATCTGTACAAAGACAATCTCTTACCGTCTTTTCTGAAGTATCCTCTAGCCTATGTGCAACAAACATAATTTTATGTATCAAAGTAAAATTCCTTCCCCTATAGGACAACAGCAAAACAAACTTTGCTTTAAATTACCAAAACAAATCAAAAAGGATACAGCTACCCTTTACTCTCCCACATACATATTCTGACCTACCCCAATATGGAGATATACATCCCAACCCAGGTCTGATCTCCTCCCATCTTAACCCCCTTAACTCCATTAAATCACTAAACTTTACAACCATTAACCTTCAAAGTATCGGAAACAAAATCCCAGAATTACATGCCAGGATAGCTTAAAACAAACCTGATATTATAGCCGCTACTGAGACATGGTTAAAACCCTACATTAAAAACTCTGAATTCCTACCTTTGCTAGTGTTAGATCAGATAGACCCTATAAAAAAGGTGGAGGTGTCACTCTGATATACCCAAATACATTTACTATAGTCCCATATACCAAGTCTATCCCACATTTTTCCACAGCCAAAATATTAATTTCCTTCCTAAAAATGAATAATTGCAAGAGCTTCTGTATTGTAGTCCTATATATCCCTCCAGGCAATAACATTCCTATATTAGAAGAAATCCTTGCCTGGACATCAAATAATATAAAAAAAATGAAACAGTCATTCTGGGCAATGTAAATATTAACTGGCTAGATATCTCCCACCGAGTGTCAGGAGTGATTTGTGACAGATGGGTACCAGTAAGAGTGAAAGGGAAGATCTACAAGAGGGTAGTGAGGCCAGCTATGTTATATGGGTTGGAGATGGTGGCATTGACGAAAAGGCAGGAGTCAGCTGGATGTGGCAGAGTTAAAGATGTTAAGATTTGCACTGGGTGTGACTAGGATGGACAGGATTAGAAATCCGTATATTAGTGGGTCATCTCAGGTTAGATAGTTTGGAGACAAAGCAAGAGAGGTGAGATTGCGTTGGTTTGGACATGTGCTGAGGAGGGATGCTGGGTATATTGGGAAAAGGATGCTAAGGATGGAGCTGCCAGGTAAGAGGAAAAGAGGTAGGCCTAAGATAAGGTTTATGGATGTGGTGAGAGAGGACATGCATGCAGTTGGTGTGAAAGAGCATGATGCAGAGGACGGGAAGAAATGGAAACAGATGATTCGCTGTGGCGACCCCTAACGGGAACAGCCGAAAGAAGAAGAAGAAGACAGCAAGATATGAATATACATGTATGCATACATATGCAGATATATCTGTATATATTAATATAAGTAGATATATATATATTAAACAACAGGATCCCAGTAGTCAACAAAATAAAATAAACGAATTCACCAACAAGTTAGCGAAAACCACCAGGAGTCAGGAAACTATGCTGGAACAGCGTAGATTTATTGATAAAAACAACAAAGGTTAAGCGCTTTCCACAGTATAAAACTGTCTTCATCAGAACAAACCATACTAAAACTCATCCTCTTAAATACAAACTTCCCACAAAGAAAACCCGCCCTTTGCATCAACTGGTAACAATTTAAAAAGGATTATTGAAATCAAATCCAAATATCAACAGACCACGAAAGTAAAGAAGACAGGTACAAAAAAATGTGGTCAATGCAATTTTTGCAGATATATATTGGATGTACCTAATATTACACTAAAGAATTGTTTGAGAAGTAAGGTCTGGTTTTCTAATGGTAACTGTCTGACTAAACATATAGTTTATTTGGGCATTTGCCAAACTTGTATGAGCTATTATGTGGGTAAGACCGACCGTTGTCTAAAGAATAGAATCTATGACCACACATATTGTATGAGGAAGTGTGATGTCAACAATGCTTTGTCGAGGCACCTTATTAACAACCCACAATGTAAGGTGTTCAAATTTGCCATTTTGGATGTGATCACCCCCAACCCACGAGGGGGCAATGTTAAGGCAGTAGTGGGAGAAAGGGAGATCAGGTGGCAGATTAAGTTGGATGCAGCCACTCCCCCGGGCCTCAATGAGGTGATCCCTACTAAACCCCTTGTCAAGGTTTAAACATTTTAAATATTATACGTAGTACTTGCAACAAGGAGATATATATATATATATATATATATATATATATTCAATTTTAATACACCACTTGTCCGCAATTTTTATATTATTTATATTACTTATGAACAATATTTTTAGTGTAGGAAGTGTAGGAATACTAGATAGTTAGGACAAAACATTACATATAATATTTTATATTATATTTATTGTATCACATATGAATGTTATTCATTCTTTCGCAGATGCTGTAAACAATATTAGATACAAGTATTTATTTAGTATTATTTTGATTTATGTATTTTGTAATATGTAAGGTTTTATGTTTTACTGATGGTTAGTTGTAGTTCAAGTTTTTGTTTCACAGAGCTTGAATGCAATGATATAATTGATTAATTGATGCAAAGGGCGGGTTTTCTTTGTGGGAAGTTTGTATTTAAGAGGATGAGTTTTAGTATGGTTTGTTCTGATGAAGACAGTTTTATACTGTGGAAAGCGCTTAACCTTTGTTGTTTTTATCAATAAATCTACGCTGTTCCAGCATAGTTTCCTGACTCCTGGAGATATATATATATGTCACAGTAAATATACACATGTATATAACTAGGATATGATACAGCAGTTAGGGGTAACATATGTTCACAGGCCGGGCATATGTTGGTGGGAGGTCCAATAAACAAATGTGTAGCACATAGCATCATCCCCAACCCCCCCCCAGCCAGGCCGGAGAGACATACAGACACACAATAAAGGTAAATACACCACTGTTTCCCAGACTACCGGCAGGAAACTACCTGTGGGAGAGATCTGCAAGATCTACACTTGAAACATAGACATCGATGTCCCTTGTGTGACACCAAAAATTAATGATGGGAGCCAGGTCCTGTAATGATTTCTCTGACCAGGCTGTAGATGTACACGGACAAGTAGGTCGTGCAAGCCTGATAACACATGGGCTGACACAACACACGACATCTGTCCCGACGGGTCTACCTGATTACGCCGAAAGTTGAGAAGAACGACAATGAGATAACCGACACAGGAAGATCGACAACAGAGAAGACCGAAAGCTGAGAATCCCGACGCTGACAACACCGACATGTTAAGGTAAGTGTGCGATAGGGACGGACGTTAGGGTCAGGGTGTGGGTAAGGTAAGTATGTGATAGTGACAGATGTTAGGGTAGGGTGCTGGTGAGGCTAAGTGTGCGATAGTGACGGACATTAGGTTTAGGGGCGGGTTAAGTGAGTTAGGGTTAGGGTGCGGGTAAGGTAAGTGTGCGATAGTGACGGACTTAAGGGTTAGGAGCGGATTAAGTGAGTTAGGGTTAGGGTGCAGGTAAGGTAAGTGTGCGATAGTGACAGACTTAAGGGTTAAGGGCGGATTAAGTGAGTTAGGGTGCAGGTAAGGTAAGTATGCAATAGTGACGGACCTTAGGGTTAGGATATGGGTTAAGGTTAGTGCATATATAGTTGTGTATTTAAGGTTTAGTGTAGGTTTGTAAGGTTTTTGGTGTGCTTGTGTTGTGTGTGTGTGTTTTTCGGGAAAGTTATTTGTTTTGTTGATTGTCGGGATTGTGGTTTGTCGGGCATGTGAAGTTTCATGTTTTTGAACATTCGGTTTTGTCATGTCAGTTATTTCCTTGTTGTTGTTTTGGCATGTCAGTGTTATCAGGTAGACCCGTCCCAACACAGGGAGAGTGGGCAGTGTGTAGTGGTGTGTTTATACCCCACCTGCACCCACAGTAAGGATGAGTGCTGTAGAGGAGTGGCAGGTAGGGGAACTATGGGTATGCGATTATGGGCTTAGGCATGCAGGTGTTGGCTGGCAGAGCCGTATTAGGACCGCCCCATGGATGTAAGTAATATTCCGATGTGGGCATAGCAGACGCCCATATGTCCCAAACTCAACAGCACATCCACTGGATAGTCTGTAAACCATTGGGGGAACACATAGGGACCATACCATAGAACTGTCCCTGATTACCAGGGACGTCCGTGGTTACGACTCAGAATCTAACTTTGTCCCACCTAAACCCTCCTAGAACTAGTGATATTAGGAGGAAAGGCAGTGGAATACATGTAATGAATAATGACAACATGTAAGAGTCATAAACAGCATGTACCTCAGATAATGTGTATGACTACATATGGTCTGGGTCTGTCAATGTGTCAGGTTAATAGCACCAAACTTCTAAATGTGTCCCTGATTTTGTTATGCAGTGTCCCTGATTCAGTGTTCATTCTTCCCCATTCGTATGAGAGGTCTGATAGTGACAGAAAGCGCATATTCCACCGACTACCTTAGAAAGATGATAGAATAATAAGGTTGGGGTTACCACCTGTCCACCTTTGCGAGGGACACTCCCCTTTGGGCAGTTGTGCCCTGCAAAATAATTGTAATTATGGCAAATGTCCTGTGATTTAGGACAAATATATCCTATACTGACTGTAGTAGTTGCATAAAACAATTATTTTGTATCTGAAACACTTAAATGTTATAAGAAACAGTATAAGCAACTATAATGCTACATGAATAACCTTTTATTTAGTTAAAACAGTGAAGTACCCTCCTTTGTACTGGCTGTGGGTATGTTTTGCCCTGCAAAATCTGATGCCTGTACATAAAGGTCGTATAGGGTTGCCACATTTTCAAATGCCCAAAGTGAGACATGTTCTGCAGAAATGTCAGATTGTCCAGGGCAAAACATACCTACAGCAGTGCATAGTACATAATTTTAATTATTTGCAGAAATAAAAGCTTATTCTAGTAACATTTGAATTGCTTATGCTACTTCACATAGCATATAGAAGTTTCATATATAAAATAACTATTTTATGCAAATATTAAGGAAACTTAGGATATAATTTTGTCCTGTAGTCTCAGGACATTAGCTATGTCTTGATTATTTTCGCAGGACACATCTGCCTCTAGAGGGTCTATCCCTCGCAAAGTGGGACAGGTGTTAACCCTACAGTTGGCCAATTGAAAAGGTGGCAAACCTATAATAGGTATGTGGTAGCATGACTAGGCCGACGGATGTGTCTCCCAAAACCCAATTACTTATCTGTATTGAAGATTCTCGGTTCCCATGTATCAGCCAGGCAGTAGCAGATTGTATGAGGAACACACAAATAATATGATTAATTCACTGGACAGGCCGTCGATTCCGTACAGTCGAACGCCATGCTGTTCCCTAACGGGCAGCCGTTCCCGATAGTGTAGTCTTGTAGTCCGATGTAATAGGCATCACAAGGTAATATTATGGTCCTCGCTCCCACCCAGGAGTGTGAGTGTCAGATGCGAGAACCAATGTCAGTGCATTTGCAAGTGCGGGAACGAGCGGGTGTAAGCCTGTTTGGCTACCAGTATGCGAGTATTGCACTGGTAAAGCAGTGTAGAGGCTAACCAAGTGTAAGAAGCTGTAACCAGAGGTCAGCAGTGAGTAACACCGCACAAACCCACACACACACGCTCCCAACTGCTTTAATGTGCCTTACTCCCTCCATATCCAATGGCCTTGTTCTGCCCTGCAACCAAATAAACTTCCTCTGCAAGGCTCGGAACCAGGACCCTGCACACACAGCTAATGTGAATTACCAATACGCCATGGCAGATATACAAACAACAGACAGTACCACAAACATATCATACAGTGCAGTCATTCAACAGTATAGGAATGTATCCCATCATGTAGATATATATGTAAGTGTTTATGTCTAGCATATAGGTACATACATATATAGAGATGTATCAGGAACATACCATGTGGCAACAAAGCATTACAAACGAATGAAATGGGAAACACCAGTGACACATGTATTATGTAGTGGTGTTGTTCTATGTGATCTCAAGACTCCCTCAGACAGACATGTGTCATTCATACACACAAATAGTTGTACATTGGCTGTATACATCACTCTGTGCATGTAATGTACATTAACACAACAGTACCTGTCCAGTCATTATGTGTGAACAGTACTCTTGCAAGGTGCTGTGTGCTACATAATTATCATGATTAAGGTACATGGGGTAACCATAGAGTGACTTGTAGTGTTGTGTGTACAATGGGGTCGTCCTCATCAGGTGTACCTGGACTATTTAGGAGTGATGTGCATACCAGGATCGTGCGCCTGAGGGACAGGGGTAAGGATAACAGGAGTATGTTGTGATGCATATTACAAGGGTTACATGTATCCAGTGGGCACGTGTGTGAAATGGACAGCTATGTATAGGGCAGATGTAGTCCTAGGAGCTGATTAGCTTTATGTTTCTGTAGGTGAGGGTTGGATGTAGGGGAAGGAGTGTAGGGATGGCCGTGGTGGATAGGTAGGGTAGGATTACAGACAAGACAGCGTACAAGGTTAGTATATGACACATGTGGGGGGATACACCCTAGTCGG
Organism: Protopterus annectens; assembly: GCF_019279795.1. Lineage (NCBI taxonomy): Eukaryota > Metazoa > Chordata > Ceratodontiformes > Protopteridae > Protopterus > Protopterus annectens. The sequence continues at coordinate 1,078,632,271 of NC_056744.1, read as the reverse complement.
AGATGGGTGTTTGGCATTCACAATACCATGGGAACAGTGGGACGGAGGTCCCCAGCCATGGGCAGCCACCACTGCACCTAAACAGCTGCAAAGGAGGCAGTGCTGGGGGCTGTCCAGGAGGGGCAGCATCACCCTGTAAATGTGGCCCTCCGCCCTTGAGCTTGTGTATCTGGCTTCAGAACCCCTTAGTAAGCCCCCAACGCAACATGTTCAGGACCGCACGACAGCAGACATGTACCTGTCTGGTCCTGCTCCCAGGGGGGACATGCTCCATCCTCAGTGGTGGTACCACCAGAAGGTGGTGCAGAGCCAACAGAGGCTGAGGTCCAAGGCTGGGCCTCAGATGTGCTAGTGCCCAGTGCCATGGTCAGCTGAAGTGGGACAGGAGGTTCTGCTGGGACCTCCCAACCCATTCAGCCTATGGTGTTGCAGTTTAAATCCACATATGGCTTAGTGATAGACACCAGCATACAGGATTACCTACAACAGTATGCATAGATATCACCATCAACCCAACACAACAGATGGTATACATTTCCAGAGGGAGCACAACACATGCATATATACTGCATGCCATCTGTACAATGTGTAGTAGACATGTGACCACAGCTATGAACAGATGCCCATTACTGGCTTGTCACTGGGAACCCCAGACAGTGTCTGTCATACCACTGTTTCATATGACACATGTCCAGTCAGGGATGCGATGGCAGTAACACATCCCTATCATCATGTACTCTCTGCAATCCTCACACTATGCTTCTGCTGTGCACAGATGTGTGTTCAGTGTGTAACATAGGAAACAAATGGTTGCACACACGGCCAGTTCACAGATGGCCCTGCAGATGGGGGTCCCTCACGAACAGAGTACTGTCATGTCTATTAAAACATGCAGAATAGCCATTACCACACACATGTTAAACAGGCACTAGTCTCAATGCAGCATAGCTACACTTACATGCTGTAGTCGTGTGGCACATCACCCTCCTGTCTTTAGGCTATTTCCCACTGTGTATAATGTTTGAGGTACATCCAGATATCATCCGTGATGATGTGTCAGAACACCACATCCAGGGACCACTCACAGCGACTGTCATGGCCAAATACCAACATGTTTTCCCTAGATAGTGTACTGTGGTTATCATGCAAATGGCTATGGGAACACCATCACAGCTGTTCCACATGCAGTCAGCTAGAGGAGGACTGTAACAGGTGCAGAGGCCATCACCTGACCATGTCCATCACTTACAATACACATGCTGCTGCTGAGCAGGTGTACTCCTTCACATCCACCAGAGACTGTGTGGGTGGGACAGGCAAAGTACACCAGGGAAGGGCTTGGAGACATAACCCTAAGCATCATCTGCCACATGCCTAACAGTACAGGGGTCAAACCCGTGACTGACTACTCATTACTATTACATGTGCATGACATTACTACATGTGCCACAAAGGTGACATGTTGATGTCCTTCAAGGATGCATCTGCAGTCCTAACATATGGGTTGTCCTGCCTCAGGCAGCCCTTCGGTCGGCCGGATTCCAAAGTCTGGGTCTGGCCTCGGCTGATGTCGCACTTCACCCGACGTCACAGCTGCTGTTTATTGGGTATAAAGGCATCAGCCAACGCCATTTTCCTCAGTCTTTCTTGCCGTGTGGTGCCCGAAGCAGAAGCTGTTCGCAAGTGCCGGTCGGTCAGATCCAGAGATTTCTACTACCGAAGACTTCTAAAAAGCTAAGTACCCCATTGGGGACTCTTTCTTGCCTCAGCCGATGTCAGACAAAGTAAATAATTGTTTAACTTGTGGGAAACAAATACCTCATAAGGATTTCCACTCGTACTGCCTTCCTTGCTTAGGCCCAGACCACGACGTATCAGCTTGTCTAGCCTGTGCTTCCTTCGACCGACGGACACTTAAACGTTGGTCGGAGTTTGCAGAGGAGTTTTTTGGTCCCGCCTTTGCATACAAAATGCCGTCGGAGACTCCGACTACTCAATTAGCTAAAAAGCGCAGGAAAGGACCGACATTCGCGCCCGTGGCGGCTGAAACCACGGTTAGGCCAACGCGAGTGTCTCGGTTTCGGCTGAAACCGAGTCCCCGGTTCTTCCTTCAGCCGAAAGCATGCCTCCGATAGCCGAGGCCTCACAGAGCATGGCTGAATCTGCTACTGAATTTACTGCTACAGTAGCAGGCACCCAGGATTTGTCAGACACTATTCCTTTAGACATATCTACCCCTGCACGTGGGGCTGCTAGACCCCCTGCTTCTATGTCTATAAAGGCTTTTGCCAGGGCTAAAGCAACTAAATCTTCTAAGGCCTTACCTGCTAAAACTCCCTCACATAGGCCTACCTCTAGTTCCCAAATTCTCAGCCTGGCTGAGGATCTCATTTCTTTGATCAGGGGATCCCAACCTCACCCAGACAGGGCCTCTCAGCCCCCTCCAGATAAGAGGCCTAGGACTGAACCCCCGGAACCTGTCTCTACAGACTACTCCTCGGATGACTCAGACATTTCAGACCCTCAGGAAGGCCCATATTCTCCTTATGAGGATTCTGATGCAGAAGACTCCATTCCTTCTGCTTCCCCTCCTGAAGAATTTTCCTTTGGGGAAACCTTGCATGCTATGAGGGAACACTTCCAATGGCAGGGCCAGGATTTTTCAGATCCAAGGAAAAGGCTAAGGACTTTTTTACATTTACCACAGCATAGGCCTTTAACCATTCCTCCAGTACTAACAGTTGTTGATGATGCATATAATGATGACTGTACTGCCCCTGATTCTCTTCCTCCGGCCCCTGCCAAGCCTGACAGATATTACAGGGTCCCGGACACACACTACCATTTGTATAAGGCTCCTGTTGCAGACCCTGAAACCATTTCACAGGGCCCTAAAGGTGTGGCAGCTGCCTCTGCCAAAAACCCTCTTCCCTCTGAAAGGGAATCTAGAGCATTAGAGAGATGGGGTAAAAAGGTTTATACTTCTGCTACTCTTTCGGCCAGGGCCTTGAAATGTCAATTTCACATGATTCAGTACCAGGAATTTTTGGTAGACCAGCTAAATAAAAAAACTGTCTTCTCCTGAACCTTTAGACCGCAAGTCCCTTCAGGATTTGGTACATAACTCTCAGCAGGTCAGTAACCATTTCTTAAAATGTGGCTATGATGCACTGGAGGCTTCCTTTAGATCAGCTATGACTGGAACAGTGATTCGAAGGCATGCCTGGTTAAAAGAACAATCCTTACCAGATCATGTTAAGTCAAAACTCCTAGATGCTCCCATGGAGAAACAAAGTTTGTTTGGCTCCCCTGCACAGGAGGTTCTAAAGAAGGTGGAAGAAAAGCAAAATCTGTCCAAACAGTCAAGGATTTCTTACAGGTCCAACCTCCGAGGTTTAGCAGAAATTGGCCTTCGAAGAATTGGTCCTTTCCAGACAACTCCAGAGTGCAGAGAGGCAGAAATAGACGCCCAAGAGGCAGAGGTCAATCTAGGGGTGCCTACAGGGGACGTCAGTGGCAGCCTACCAACCAGAGAAGTACTGCCACAGATTCAACTACAACCACTTCCACAGGGCAGACACAATGACTTGGCTCTGGTTCCGCCTACCAGGGAACAACTGGAAGCACCCTTGGGCGGAAAGCTAGCCTTATTTTCCGACAACTGGCATTACATTACAGGAGACAAATGGACTTTACAAACAATAGACAAGGGCTACAGGTTTCACTTCCACACTCTACCAAAAAAGAGAGGAATGCCAAACCTACCACCAAGCCAAAAAACAGACGCTCTAAGACAAATCAACAACTTATTAAGGATGAGAGCTATAGAAAAGGTACCACCTATGGAACAAGGCCAAGGATTTTATTCCAGGCTTTTCCTTGTACCAAGAAAATAAAATAAATGGAGACCTATTCTAGACTTGTCCGCACTGAACACATACCTCATTGTTCCAAAATTCAAAATGCTGACCCTCCAGCAGCTTCTTCCCATGCTGGGCAAGGAGTCTATCTTGGCTGGTGACTCTAGATCTCAAGGAGGCATACCTGCACATCCCTATATGACCAGATTGTAGAAGACACCTCAGATTTCTTGCAAGATCAGAGCATTATCAATTCTCAGCATTGCCCTTTGGCTTATCTACTGTGCCCAGAGTATTCATGAAATGCCTGGCATCAGTAATTGCTCATTGCAAGCTTCAGGGAATTCAAATTTACCCATACCTGGACGACTGCCTAATACAAGCGGACAACAAGGCAAAATTAACAAAAGATTTGGAAAATGTCATACAACTGTTGCAAGCCTTGGGATACACAGTCAACATGCAAAAGTCAAGACTAGTACCATCCCAAAGGATAACATTCTTGGGTGCAGAACTGGATACATCAACTCAGATGGCTTTTCTCACAGAAGAAAAACAAAAGCAACTACCAGTCTACTTCATGACATTAACAACACAAACTCAGCTTACTGCAAGGAAAGTCCTGCAAGCCCTGGGTTACATGGCATCCTGCATAATATTGATTCCGCATGCCAGGCTGCATATGAGAAAGTTACAATGGTATCTAAGGAATGTATGGTCTCAACACAAGCACAGTCTAGAAGCCCAGATTCCAATAATTCCATGCCTGAAGCAAGAATTCCTGTGGTGGGCTCAGGCCTGTCAGTTGAACAGAGGATTGCCTTTCCACAAACCTCATCCAAGCCAGACCATCACCACGGATGCCTCAGACCTAGGCTGGGGGGCACACATGGTGGACAAGTGTATACAAGGCCTATGGACCCAAGACCAGCTGAATCTACACATAAATCTAAAGGAGATGCTGGCAGTGAAACATGCGATCCAGGCATTCAGACCACTCCTTCAATAGGGTCATCTGCTGATAAGGACGGACAATACCACAGTCATGTGGTACATCAACAAACAGGGAGGTACACATTCATATCCTCTATGCCGGATGGCAATGGACCTGTGGAATGTGGCCCTGAATCTCAACATTCAACTTCAGGCCAGACTTGTACCAGGAAAAGAAAATTCTCTAGCAGACCCCTTAAGCAGAACTACCACGGATGCTCACGAATGGATGCTGCATCCAGATATCTTCAAAGCCATAACAAAGAAATGGGGACTACCAGAGATAGACTTGTTCGCCTCCCCACACAACCACCAATTGAAGAAATTCTGCACAAGAGCATACCACCCACTTGCTTGGAGGGTGGACTCCCTTTCCTTCAGCTGGAAAAACCTGACAGCATATGCATTTCCACCTCTTCCTTTGATGTACAAAGTTCTACTGAAGATCAGAGAGGATCAGCCAAGGGTAATCCTGATAGCTCCAGACTGGCCGAGGCAACATTGGTAGCCGCTACTGAGAAGCATGTCTCGACACACGCATGGCCTCTACCTCTATGTCCTTTACTTCTAACACAGAACAACTACAAGATCCTACATCCAAACTTGAAAACACTGCAGCTAGATGCTTGGAATATTGCATAAAACAAAATAACCCAGGTTTATCTCAGAGGGTTAAGGACATTATCCTGGAGGCACGCAGACCCTCCACAAGGAAAACTTATTCAGCCAAGTGGAAAAGATACCTCATTTGGAGTGCAGCAAAGGGAGAAAATGTCTCATTGGCAAGCATAGCACACATCCTGGAATATTTAGCAGAACTGTTCCACAATGGCCTGTCTTACTCCTCCATTAAGATTCATGCATCAGCAATTTCAGCAGAATACAACATGGATCCTCCTGTCTTCTCTCATCCTCTACTCAGGCAGTTCTTGAGAGGAATTAAAATGTAAAACCTCCAAGGAAACCACCTTTACCTACATGGGATCTCAACTTTGTGCTGGAAAAGTTAACACTTCCCCCTTTTGAACCAGCAGCAACAGCAGAATTACAGTTCTTGTCTTGGAAAACTGCTTTCCTGCTAGCAATCACTTCAGCAAGAAGGGTATCTGAGTTACAGGCATTAATGGTAGTACAACCCTTCCTTATCTTCCATCAGGATAGAGTCTCTCTGAGAACTAACCCTACCTTTATGCCAAAAGTGGTCTCCAGAGTATCATTGAACCAAGCAATTCATTTACCTACATTCTTCCCCAACCCACAGAACAGGGGGGAAAGACTGCTACATACCTTGGATGTGCACAGACAATTACGCTACTATCTGGACAGAACTAAGACCAGCAGAAAAACTGACCAGCTTCTGGTAGCATATGCAACAGGAATGCAAGGAAAAGCAATTTCAAAACAGACAATCTCAAAATGGATAGGAAATTGCATTCAATTTTGTTACTTTTTTCATGGAAAGACAACTCCTGAAAATATCAGACCTCATTCCACAAGAGCTACAGCCACCACTACAGCTTTCCTACGAGGAGTGGCTACCAAAGACATTTTAGAAGCTGCTACTTGGAGCTCCGTGCATACATTTGCCAAGCATTATAATCTTCCCTTATACTCTAGATCCCGAGCAGGTTTTGCAACTGCTGTTTTGCAAGGGATCTTAACTACACCATCGTTATCTTAGTGCCTCCTCCCCCAGTTTGGCTATGGTATTCTACCCATATGTTAGGACTGCAGATGCATCCTTGAAGGACATAGTACAGTTTTGTAACTACCATAAATGTAGATGTCCGATAGGTATGCATCTGCAGTCAGGATTACCCACCCTCCTTCCCCTCTGTGGTATTCCTAGGGTATTTACCCCTCTTTTAGCTAGCTGGGGGAATCTATTATAGTGTATTTGTTTGTATATATGTATATATATATATATATTCTTATATTGTTTGCTCTCTACTGTTTGGAATTATTTGCATTTATCCAAATTTAGCCTTCCTAGAGGGCACCTGGCATCTGGGGCAAGAAACACTGAGGAAAATGGCGTTGGCTGATGCCTTTATACCCAATAAACAGCAGCTGTCACAGCGGGTGAAGTGCGACATCAGCCGAGGCCAGACCCAGACTTTGGAATCTGGCCAACCGAAGGGCTGCCTGAGGCAGGACAACCCATATGTTAGGACTGCAGATGCATACCTATCGGACATCTACATTTATGGTAGGTACAAAACTGTACTTTGTGTTGTAAGAACATATATGTGTGTAGGTGAGTGACATCTGCAACAGAGATATAGTAGACATACATTAGGTGTGGCACACATGGCTGTCCATGTGAATGGATGCCATTGTCACTACAACCACACTCTCTAATGGACACACATTGACACTCTTTGCCAGGGCCACAAATACACAACCTAACTACTTAGTTTGCCACACTGCAGTAATGCACAGGACTACATGCACCACATGGGGATATCTGGAGGTTCTATGGGCTAGAGCATGTGAAAGTGTTTGACATCTGTTGGTATGCCAACAAGGGTTATACTGGGAGTGACTGTGGTTGGGAGCATCATAACCAACATGCAGACACAAGTTGCCAGTACTGGCATGCAGGTATGCATTGCTTCATGGGTGTGTAGTGGTTGGCTGTGCAAGGTGGCTGTACAAGGCTGGGTGAGGGGTAATCCTTGGCATCTCATCACCTGACAATGTGTGCAGTGCAGGGGTGTAGTGTCTGCAATGTCCCACACAGATGGATACTGCATGATCTGCCCTGACATCCTGGTTACCAATGTGCATGGCCATAGCTTTGCAATGCATGCCATGTCTGTGTTTGATAGTCCTTCACATGGACATTACCTGGGATGTGCATGTCCCACAATACTATACAGTGACATGTACAGGTGTACCTGGTTTGGCAGGCACATGTTGTGTACACAGCCTGTTATCCCCCGATATGCCAATACTGGTCTGGTGTCATGAAACCTGCTTATAGTGAGCAGGTCGACCCTGCACCTGCATTGATAGTATGATACAGGTATTCCATGGTGTCATTGGCATGGGTCCATACAGGGCACATGCATACAGCATTGTATGGCCTCTGTGGATCACATTTGATAGCACCACATATGTTGCAGGCATCCAGTGTGGAACATAGTGAAGGCACAATGTCCACATATATGTGTCTATTGTACTGCTGTACAGGGTGCCATGTCCTCTGCAGGCCACTGCATTCACACTATGCCTACTATCTGTCATCAGTGTGCATGGTACTAGCAACATAGTGGGATATCCTAGGCAGGTTTGTTTGTGCATGGCACATGGGTGTGGGACATATACTGGGTACTAGTAGGGTTGCATACTTTGTTCACCAGGCCTTTTGCCAGATGTAGGGGTATGGCTTGCCAACACAGTTCCATGGCTGACTGACAGCTGTACTCCTCGTGAGGTGGCCAATGTATCATAAGCCGGGCACCATATAGGAAAACTACAAAATCTGCTCCCCAGCATGTCCAATGGTAAAACACTCACAGCCACCTCTACACAGGCTCTGACAGACAAACAGACACTTGCCATACAAACCCCTACCTACCGTATCACACTGCAGCAATACACTTTATGGGCACGTGCTACGGCAAATACTGTGTTGCAGCACGCCTACAGGTATATCCCTAGGTGGGTGACAACAGCAGGAATGACAAAGGTGGTCATGTGATTTGTAAAGCACTGTACTTGTATCACGCAGGCAGATACACACACACACACACACACACACACACACACACACACACACACTTGGCATGTTTGGGATTAGAACACTGACGTAAGTACTTTAGCACACTACAGCATTATGCAGTTATAGAACATGCTACCCAGATCACTGGGTTACAGTACTCCCAGAGGTGTATTTCTAGGTGGGTGACATCATCAGCCTTGCCAAAGGTGGGTATAGGAATGGTATGGAGTGTGAGCAGTCTAAAAACATTATTCCATATTCAGGCAGACAGGGACAAACACACACACACACTTGGCAAGCCTGGGATTAGAACACTGACCTAATTACTTTATTACACTGCAGCATTATGCAGTTACAGAATGCTCTATCGAGCTTATTGGGACACAGCACTCCCAGGGGTGTATTTGTAGGTTGGTGACATCATCAGCCTTGCCCAAGGTGGGTATAAGAATTGTATGGATTGTGAGCAGTCTAAAAGCATTATTCAGTCCTTAGGCAGATGGGGACAAACACACACACCCACACACAAACTTGGCAAGTCTGGGATTGGAACACCGACCTAACTACTTTATTACACTACAGCATTATGCAGTTACAGAACACACTACCAAGATTACTGGGACATAAAGCATTATTCAGTCCTCAGGCAGACGGGGACCAATACACACACCGACACATTTGGCACACCTGGGATCAGAACACAGACCTAACTACTTTATTACACTACAGCATTATGCAGTTACAGAACACACTACCAAGATTACTGGGACATAGCATTCCCAGAGGTGTATTTGTAGGTGAGTGACATCATTAGCCTTGCCAAAGGTGGGTATAAGAATTGTATGGAGTGTGAGCAGTCTAAAAGCATTACTCAGTCCTCAGGCAGATGGGGACACACACTTTACAAGCCTGGGATTAGAACACCAACCTAACTACTTTATTACACTACAGTATTATGCAGTTACAGAATGCGCTACCAAGATTACTGGGACACAGCATTCCCAGAGGTGTATTTGTAGATGGGTGACTTCATCAGCCTTGGCAAAGGTGGGTATAAGAATTGCATGGAGTGTGAGCAGTCTAAAAGGATTATTCAGTCCACAGGCAGGCGGAGACAAACATACACACACACTTGGCAATTCTGGGATTAGAACACCATCCTAACCACTTTATTACATTACAACATTATGCAGTTACAGAACGTGCTACCGAGATTACTGAGACACAGCATTCCCAGAGGTGTATTTGTAGGTGGGTGACGTCATCAGCCTTTTCCAAAGGTGGGTATAAGAATCGTATGGAGTGTAAGCAGTCTAAAACCATTATTCAGTTCTCAGGCAGACGGGGACAAACACACACACACACACACACACACACACGCACACACACACACACACACACACACACACACACACACACACACACACACATGCCAGTTGGTGGGAATGAAACACCTGCCTATCTACAGATCACTATTACAATACTACATAGTTGCAAGTCGTGCCACACAGACTACACATTTCAAGGCTGTCATTATGACCTTCTAGGAATGCAGACATCAACATGGATGCTGGCAGTTAAGATGTACATACCTGTGAACCTGTGTGTTTAAAGTAGTAACCTGGAGTATGCCCATCTGTGGAATGGACGACTACTATCACTATACAGGGTTACAATGGCCGTTCCCATACACAGAGGTACATAACCGACACAAGGTGTCACTGGGCATGTTCACACACTTAGTAGCACAGGGCTGTTCAAAATGCACTATGTATCCATTTACACAAGGTTATACTGGGCATGCTCATACACTTAGTAGCACAGAGCTGTCTGGGATGCACTCTCATTCTAAACATGGAAGGCCACAGTGGCCATGCTATTACAGTTAGCCGTAAAGAACACATTGTAATGGGCTCTGGTGTTAGTAGTTGTCATTGTTAGCAGGAACACTGCTCTACATATATCTGACACCAGTCTTTTACACAACGTCTGCTGATGTCCGTCACCTTAGATGTACCATCCTATACCAAGCACAATACCACCACTCGCAGTGATGTCTTGCTAGGAGTGGAAACTTCTTGACCAACACAATGAGCCTTGCTAGGAGTGGCAACTGCTTGACCAACACAATGTGCTAATGTCCTGCTGTAAGTACGAGGTTGTCCAGTGTTTGTCATTCTGGGATGGCATGACTGACAGTAGACAGGCCTTTGACACATATCACATGCGTCCATGATTCAAGGGAGTGGGGATAATGCCCAAGCCGCATCTACCCATATAGTGCCATTCCAAGGCAGATGTCCTAAACACAGAATAACACCCTGACACCTAGAGGACAACTGTATTGTATGCTTATGCTAACCAGTGCTACATGTGTAGTGTCCATAATCACAGCTGCTCACTGTAGATCCAACAATGGGGAGTACTGACATCTGTGCAGTGAGGAACACCTGGCTGAAAGCTCTGTAGTGCACAATAGCACTACCACCATATACCTCAGAACCAGATATGTGGGCTATAACACAGGTACGGACCACTCCAGGTGGTGGTGTCCCCACATACATAGAGGCCACTCATGTGTACTGACCGGTACCCCCATGAAAGGCATCACAGATGAGTCAGGTGCAGGACACAATGTCAAATGCTGCCTTCTAGGATGTAACCCTCAGACACCACCATGCCCTTGGACCACCAACACCATCCATACATGTAGGTCATATAAGAGTACACCACCATGTGACCCTTGACCAGTGGACTGTAACAAGCTCTACATCAACTGTAGAGAGTACCCATGTACTGACATAGTTGCTTCATGTGTTATGCAATGTAATGATACCACTGTCTGTAACCAGGTCAGCTGTAAACATACCAGGAGCCCCGGTTATTTACAGCATTAGCAGATAACTGTTGCTGTATACCAGTACATACCCTCATGTTTGGATATGACATACATGTACCTGCCCTGGATATGTACATGCCACACACACACAACTTGCATGTAAATAGCATAGCTATTGTTGTCCTTTGTGCAGACAGGTGGCTACAGCCATTACACACATGCACATGGAATGTAGGTCCATGGCTGCTGAATGCTAAAAGTACCTAAGGTGTGATATCAATGCTGACAGAGGTAACATTCCCTCTGTACCGATCACCCATTACACCCATCGTATCATACAACAGTCCATGTGTCATGTATGTCATTACACATGTCCACCAATTGCAATGCCTACAAACATGCCCAAATGACAGGATTGTAGGATCTACACACATGTATATGTAGTGGTGTGCATTCAGATACCATGCGTGTGCAGTTGCTGATGTATGCAGGTGACATGTATCTTAGTACATCATACAGTTGCAATGCAGCCTCAACATTGCCAACTGTATGTGGTGATATGCTGAATGTATGGAAAGATGTACCTCAGGTATGGACAGATGTGTGGAAATAACTAAGTGGTGGGGCATCTTTGTAGATGGATGTTTGCTGAGGACAGCTCACAGGTGTGTCAAAAGCAGTCCTACAATAACCTGTGTAACCAGTAAGCAATGGTTTCATTAATTGAAGGACATAACACACAACACAGACAGCGGTCAGGGTGACACCGAAGGTAAATCACTTGACACCTGTAACAATTAAGACATCCCATGTGCATATATCAGCACTGTTGCCAAAGGAAGCATCGGAACACTTTGTAATGCGTGCAATACTGCTGTAAGTTGGTCATACATATCATGAGCTAGGCAGGTGTTTGATTCACAGTACTGGCATGTGTGGTTGCGTGTGTCCATATATGTCACGTATGGTGGGGAATACATCTCAATTGTTAGTCACTCTCCTGTACACTAGTGTACACATCTGTACAGACTGCAATGTGGAAAGCAGGACATGGGCAGGGGCGTGTATCTCACACATGTGGGGTATCTGTATGTGTGTGACATAGGTGTATTCAATAGTGAATGCCACAGTGTGTGTGTGTGTGTGTGTGTGTGTGTGTGTGTGTGTGTGTGTGTGTGTGTGTGTGTGTGTGTGTGTGTATGGCTGGTCCCTGGAGTGAGTATGTATGTTACCATACTGAACTGATAAGACCCCCCCCCCATCCAGGCGATACAATCTACTATCCATGTTGATGTTCCCGATCTTAGGCCATACACCTGTACATGTGTATTCTCTGTGGTGCGTCATGTAGGTGCACAGTACTGTAATGATGATTTGCACATAGGCAGGGGTCCTCACCTCAACAGTAGGAACTGTGTGTGACTGTGTGTTACTGTGTCAGTGAATCCGTGAGTGTGTGGGTGTGTTACTGTGTCACTGAATACATGTGTGTCAATACCTGAGTGTGTGTGGGTGCAGTTGTGTGTTGGCATCCTGTCATGGGAACATGTATTACTGCTTCCCAATGAGGCATCACACTTCCCACTGGCCTCTACCCTTGTAATCAGCTAGATCGCTCTCTTACCTCACCACTCCATGTAACTGTACCTGTGATGTCACCCAGTATGGATGTCATGTCGGTAGCCACAGTAGCTTAATACACAGCTATCATGCTCTTGGTTCAGTAGACGTGTTTGGAACGTGGCAGCTACACAATGCATGCTGGTATATTCATACATATGTGTGAGTAGTCCACATTGACATATGGGACACTAACTGCAAACACTAACATCCACCGGCACGTGCAATTAGACCTGAAGGAGGAAAGCAGAACATCATGACCAACATGCAGTTACTGTTGTTACACATGACCCATACTGTTAACAGTACGAAATGCATTGTACACCTATAGTACATGGTATGTCTGTTGCCTGTCAACAGTACTCAACAATTGTAAACTACACTTATCTTCCTAGTCTGTTCACCCTGTGCATCAGACCATATGAGCATGTCCCTGCACCGATGGTATGGATGTCAGGGATGCGGCACAGGCATCATCATATGCACAGGGTGATAATGTTTTCCAGAGGCCTAAGCTGCACCATTGGATGACATCATGTGTGTGGGTTAGGGCCTTTGATCTAACTGGCCGTGTGTGGGTGTTATGCATGTATGTGTTGTGGTGCCCTACATATATTTCTGGTGTGTGCGTGTATGTATGCACACAGTTCTGGCATGTGTCTGGCCTACACATGGGTATTATTGACAGCTGTGGACTGTACAGGCCAGGTTTTACAGTTCACGATGTCCAGCCACGGACATGTGACCTATGCCTGCCAGGGGTTGCACGGGCAAACCAGGCAGAGGTGCAGATTGGGTACTGTCTAATGACACTTGTCCACTGGAACCGTGTCCCTGTTGGGACTGTCCAGGGCCACGTGCATGTGGCCTGCTGTGTCGTGGTGTGGACAGCACAGCACCAGCTGCACTGCTGCTACCTCCACTATGGGAGCGGACATGTGAGGTAGCTTGTTCACGTAGACCTGAAACATTTGATTTAGCAGGCCTACGTCTGTGTGCCCAATGCCTCACTCCTACCAGATGTTCCAACACAGACAGCTCACGCTCGCAGAGTGTCATGCCACAGTCAAGGACTCCAACCATGTCACCCAACCGTCTATCCAAAGCTTCAGCAATCTGCTGTTGAGCATTTACCATTGCCTGGAAGTTGTTATTTTAAGAACGAGCAGCAGCCCTCTGAAGCCTCTGATCTTTCCTCTTGTGCCATTCAGCACATGCCTGTGCCTCCATTACAGCCTGAAACATGCTTCTGGTGACACCAGCTGCTGCGCTCTGTCTTGCAGGGGCATGTTGGCCAGAGGTCCTCCTACGAGCAGCACTGGCCACGTGCCTGTGTGGGGCACCACCAGTCAGTTGGCTGACACCATGGTGTGCAGGCACACCTTCCATAGCCCCTACACTTTCATGTTCCAAGCTACCACACACCAACTGTCCTTCCTCTATGGCAACTGGTGATGGGGTATGTGTAGGCATGGGATCTGTGTGCAGGGATGAGGGGGATATAGGTGGAATGGCAACCAATGGCAGAGATTCAGCCGCTGACAACCCTGCCTGTGCCTCAATCATACATGCATCATCACTGCTAGAGTCTGTGGGGACACTAACATCAGATGGACCGCAGGAGGGCAATGCACCTACATCACCTGTGAGGGGCAGACAAGAACTGTACATTACAATCTATACCATAGACACAGACACACACGCTATGGCACCCAACATGCATGTGATATCACAGAAGGCATGCAACATGCATGTGATATGGCATTCGGCATGCAGTACAGAGAGTAATAGTTATCATACATCCCTGGGTTGCACACAGCAGCATGCATGTGTCATAGCAGAAGGCATGCAAATTACACAATCATAGTAGTAGTTAGCATACATTCCTGTGTTACACCATGTAGACCAGCACAGGTTAACAGTACACCTGCCTGATGTGTGGCATATGACCTTGACAATCACATGTAGTATGACATGTGATCTGCTGACGTGTGCAATGATATGCAGACATGTTTAACACAATGGTGTCCTGTCAAATATACAGTGGGGTAATGGTGTCCCAATGCAGTGTTGTCTGTCCACCCAACAGATATACTGCACATTTAGCTGATGTGCATGGCCATTGCAGGGAATCATGAGGCATCTCTATTGCTATACAGTGTGAGTTGCAGACACAGTTCATAGCCATGACTGTGTTCAGATAAATACAAATATACTGTGGAATGTGACCCATGTCACTGAGGTGTATACACACTAAACTATGATGTGGAATGTGTGACACAGGTCACTGAAGGGTAGATGGATGACACCACTGCACATCTGAAACCATATTGCTGCTGCCTGGCAACTATGGCCAGACATGGCGAACACATCAGTACACCATGTCCCACATGACATCTGTGTACCACACACACACACACACACACACACACACACACACACATGAGGAACAAGTATGACATTGATGTCCAACACCAGCAAGGGGAATGTACTGTATCTGTGGGCTGATTTGGATACTGTACAGGTGACTGCTGTCATGTCGTGACACACTCAAGATGTTCAACACATTTTATGTGGTGGATTGATGTCATGCCTACACAAGATGTGCACAGGCCTGTAGGATGTCTAGTGTTCCACATTGGCAATATAACCATTACACAAAGGCCATAGTTGTACCATGTGTAGCCATTGTATGACAGGGTGTACACACAAGCGCATCACGTCTACTGTGTGTGTTGCTTCATGTCTCTGGCCATCCTCCATGGCCATGTGTGTACATGTGTTGGCCAATTTATTGTGACGGGCGTCTATTTCACATGTCTGTCTTGTCCCATATGACATACACCCATAGATGCCATATGCTCCACTGATGACAGGGTTATGCAGACAAAGGGTGGTATGTTTGATATGTTGGATATGTTTTTCAGGATAGTTAAGCAGTGTTGCAGCCAGGCCATTAGATGTCATGGACATTTCAAGATAGCACATCACATTGTGTGACATTCATAGCAGGGCTATGATCCACACCAGTGAATCCTGTGGGCTGGCCATACTCCAGCTCACTGTGTAGTACTGTTTGTATTCCCCACATGTGTAGTTCTGATCTGTAGTACATGTCCCTACAGTGAACAGCACCTCCACCATTGTATGCACAGCCGTCCACACATCTGGCAATGACAGTTTGTGAGGATTCATGTTGGTGATTCACATAGTTTGCAAGTATTGCACATGGGTAGCCATTGTGATGCATTGCAGGTCCGACCTGTATATTGTGACAGGACCATACATTATGTGTACATGTATTAAATGGCCACATGGCAGATAGATCTGTGCATTACGATGCCTGATAAATAATAACAGTCTCACCTGCAATGGGCTGCTGCCACAGCGGAATGCCAGAGGTACCTAAATAGGAGTAACAAAGCAGTATGAGCATTATCCATGCCTGTATGATAGCTACAGGGTGCAATGGGCATGTTAACACATACACCAGTACATTAGGCTATACTATGGTGTATGCACATGTGTGCATACACAGAGTAGCATACTATAGTATGCGGCATGTGTGTATACATGCCTTGCATATGATGTTACATTACATATTGTACAGTGACACATGCAACTATATGGAATATAGTTGTTATAGGTGCAGTAGTGAGTTACCAAGCAACTCCAGGCTCGGTGGTTGAGAGACACCCACCTCCACAATATCGGTTAAGGCTTGTGGATGTTGTTCTGCAGGTGTCCCCAGGTTGGCCAGTAGCTCCTCAGTATGTGTCAATGGGGGCTGGGTTGGTGGTCCACCACCTGTTGTACCTTGTTCCCTGGTGATTGCATCCACATGCTGTTTCACCTGTTTACTGAGGTCTGTACAGTGTCTGTGCACCTGCTGGTATGTGCGATTGTGGCCACCCACATCTTTAACCCTCCTGCAAAGTTTCATCCACAGGGCATCCCGCTGCTGTGCATCCTGTGGCACATGGCTAAACAGGATATCATGATTGTCATGTAGGTATGGGATGAGGGCCTCATCCTCCAAGTGATTATAAGGGGGTAGCCTTACACGTGGCATACCTGGAAGACATAATGATGGAGACAGGTCACAGTAACTCACAGAGACATACAAAGCTACAGCTGAACATACATGTGTCACATTTATTACGATTAAATAGTTGTCTTTGCAAATCTACTTGACACTGACACCACTGACATGTATGTGTCATACACATGTGACACTCAATGGTGAGTGGATATTATCACCATATATGTGTATGTGCCACCTGATTACATTGCTCATACTCCATGTGAATGCTGTCTTGATGTGGGCATGTCTGTTTGTCTCTACTGGTGTTCCTACCTATCAGCACATGGCTGGATGTGTCCACATTAATACAGTCAACCTTGATGCTGTGTATATGTCACATATAAAGACTTACACTGCCTTAACGGACATGACCTATGACCCTGCAGACTTGCTCATGGAAGGTTTTATGTGTATGTGTTCTGCCATATACATCTACACAGCACTGTACAGCAATTCAACATCCTGCCATGTATCACCTGTGTTCCACATGTGATACACATGGGACACTGGCTAGCCAGATGATATTTGCAGGGATGGATATCAACTATAGCATGTACAGTCAAAGTCAACTAGTAGGCTATATGCCCTGGGCCATGTATGAATCTAGGATGAAAGTTTAACTGGCTGTAGCCAACAGGTGGGTCTCTGGGGCCAGGTGGAGCAGTGCCACATAACTGATCCACAGGGTTAATGATACATTTACCATGCGGTCATCACACCATGTCTGAGAGGGGGGGCAATGTGCAGCTTTGCTGGACAGGAATGCATAGTATGGCAGGACTAGGTAAAGTGTATGGGACAAGGATCTGTCCAGCATGTGGTGATCCTAGTACTAGGAAGGTGGATGTCCATGAAGTATGTGTTTGAGATCAGGCTGTGTATATGTAGCATGTCCAACATCACTGGGTTGGACATGGATTTATTCAGGGTATGCATCATGCTACATATTGGAGATGGGGAATGGGAAGGCTGGTGTAGGCCATCTGAACATGTCCAATATCCCTTAAAGGAAATATGTGATCTGATATGGGTCACTTGAGTGTTGTGTATGGCTGGACAATGACCTCTATATTCATGGATGGGACCCTGTCATGATTAGGGTTGCCACATATGACTACCTGACAGGTGTAGTGATGTAGCTATCACAGGAAAGACAACAGCCCAGCTGCATCCCTTACACACAGTGTCCATTATGTTGACCACTGCCTAGATGGTAGTTCATGGGTACAGGGTTATTAACATAGGGGTGACAATGTAATATGTAGCTGTCAGATTGTGGCCAGTGTGTACACAGCCTGACATGAAGCTATGTTTTACATGATGTGTATGTGGAGAGTAACTTGTTTTGCCATATGTGTATGATACAACCTAGGATGTGGACAGGTCCCATGCAGCCTGAGTACAGCTTGTACCTGCATAGTTGTGGGTACAGGGGCTCTGTGGTGTACATGGCTATATGATTGTGTACCTGTTGGGGGGGGGCAGTGTGTTTATGTTATCCATGACCCTATCTGGATTGCTTATTCATGCTCAGCACTTGTTCAGAACTGGTAAGCACTACGTAAGCTACTAATTGCTATAGCACTCAATCTTCCTCATTACCTAGAGGTAAACTGGTTTTGTACATACTTTTCTCACTTGCTTAGAGTAACATAGCTCTTGTACTCACTTTCTTCACTTATCTAGGGGAAATTAGTTTTATATTCAGTCATGTCCAAGGGTCAGCTGCCAGTGTTTTCTCCTGTCTATCTGATTAGTCTGGACATCTTGAGGAAATGTAGACATTGCCTCATGTACACAGACAACCCTCTCCACCTACTACCCAACACTACAACCTGTGAGAGATGCACTTATCTGTAAAGCTCTCTCCAACCAAGCCTGACCCTGACATTCATGTGGAGAAGGTAAACATTCACACCACACCACACTCATCACATAGTCTCATTGAATCTACCCCACCATTAACTAAGAAAACTACTTGTGTACCAACCCATTAGCTCTGCGCTTTCTGGAATTCATAAACACTAATGCCCTGGATCAACTTATCCACACACCTACCAGGGGCAACAATATCTTAGACCTAGGCATTACAACATGAGTGACCGGTGCTCCACACCTGAAGTCAACTCCTTGTTGGTTCGATCCGACCATAAGCTGAACACCCTTGATATCCACATCCCGCCCCCACCCCCATTAAGGGAACCACAGTATAATATGTCTACAAAGTCAACTTCATGCTTCTTACGACAGATGTGGTGAACTTCATGACACCCATGCAGATGGACAATACTGTTACAACTGCTGAATCCTGCACAAATGCACTCTATAAGCACTTACACGAGTGCATGGATCATGCTATCCCAAACAGAACCAAGATGCTATACTCCTAATTAAGGAAGCCAATCCAGTGGTCTCCTGCCATAAACAAACTGTACAACAGAAGGAAGACACTGTTGCAAAAGACAGTACAATCCCATGCATGGAGGAGCTCCCTGCTCAGCCTCAGTAAGAAGGTGAGATCCCTTATAAGATCCTCCAAAGCTAGCTATGGAAACAAAACCACCACTAATTCCAATGACAACCACAAAGCATTCTATAGCTATGTCAAATATCTTGATGTCAACACCCAGATCTGCTCTGAGTTACAGCACAAAGGCATGAACATTACAGAACCAACTGATATTGCCAACATCCTGGCAGATAGGTTCAGTGCTACCTTCTCCCCCCCCCTCACCCCCTAAAGGGCCCATATCTATACAGGAAGAGTGCAGAGTCCCTGTAATCACTACTACGCAGGTAAAAGCTGCACACTCTAATGCCAATATCACAGCATCCATGGGACTGGACAACATCACAGGCTGCGTTTTACACAAACTTCAGAACATAGTGGCTCTCCACCTACGCACCATGTTCAATAATAGCCTCGCACCGGGCTTTGTACCCCCTGAATGGCACACAGCAACAGTTATCCCACTCCACAAAGGTGGCACCACAATGGACCACGGGACCTATTGCCCTATAGGCCTGACTAGCCTGGTCTGCAAGGCTATGGAGCACATCATCATGGATCACAGTCACAGAGACATTGGGTACCTCCAAACCTTTGACTCCTCCCAGTTTGGCTTTGTTAAGGGCAGACCATGCCTCTTAAACCTGGTGGACTTCTTAAAGACAGTTAACCAAGGCATTAGATGAGGGTAAGGAGGTACACACAGCCTACTTTGATCTCTCAAAGGCTTTCAACACCATTCCCCATTCTGGTATTATCGACATACCCATCCACCTGAACATTAACCCCTACTTCATGTGATGGTTTGCAAAGTGGCTCACGGACAGAACCCACACAGTAGGAGTTACATACCCTACGTCCGACTGTATACCAGTTAGAAGTGGCATCCCCCAGGGCTCAGTCCTAGGACCCCTCATGTTCGGTATATAATTCTCTGACATACAGACAAGCACAGGAGGGCTTTGGCTGAAAAGGTTTGCAGACGACTGCAAACTAGGGGCCATAATTGTTTCCTCAGCTGATACAGACACCCTCCAGAAGGGTCGCACTGAGACAGACACCTGGTGTCTATATCATGGCCTCAAGCTGAATACCAAAAAGTGCATAGTCATCCCCTTTGGATATAACTAATTACCCATGGGCTACCACATAGGTGCTAGTCCCCTACATACAGAAAAGGTAATAAGGGCTCTGGGAACCCCAGTAGATAGCAATCTCTCCTTCAATACCCATAATGACATGGTGGTTAGAATATCCTTCTACGTGGCCCCCTAATCTCTAATGGGTTTGCATCTAGAACAAAGGAGGCCATTGTGCCTCTCTACCCATGACTTATTAGACCCATTAAAGGATACAACACCCCATTTGGGATGTACCTTACAAGACAACTGCAACAGCTTGGAAGACCTCAACAGTACCACACCAAGAGGATTACTGACCTCAAAGAGATGATCTATGCAGCCCAACCTAAGAAACTCCAGCTGTACTCAGTTGCATACTGCATACTCACAGGTGATCTCTGCTTGACATACTAGGCCCATGTCCAACCCAGTATTGCTGGATATGCTCCACCTAAACAGAAGCCCATGAGAGCCACATGCTCTAGGGATATACACCTAACCACAATGATGACTAGGACGTGCTGGACAGATAGATTCCTGACTCGGAGGCTCCCCATGCTTTGGAACATGATTCCAATGTACATCAGGCAGGGCCCCCCACTAGCACTCTTCAAGGGAAACCTTGACAGGTGGATGGGAGACAGACATGTACCCTGGTGATCACTGCAGTACTCTGCTGGACAGAGGCACAGGGAACTAATGGCTCTGCCATTCAGAAGCACAGGGAACTAACCTAAGGGGGTGACGAAAGCCAAAAGACTCTAGCTAGGCTTATAAATACCCTTGGGCAGACAGCCTAGTACATACCTTTGCACTTATTACATGTCTTATGTGCATGGATAGTTAACTAGCTCATCCATTTTACTTTGCTATCATGCTGATAAACTGTCGGGTGACTACAAGTCATATGTATTCTGTTACTGTGCATTGTAAATGCCAATAGACATAACTAATGTTTGCCTAGCGTAACAGTAATGCTTTGTAACTTGTAATACATATCTGCCTACAATATTGTACATTACACAGTTATTGGAACAATATCCCACAATGAAAATCATGTGGGCCAACCTTCGACATGTTATTCTCAGTAATACACCCATACATATGCCTACTGTTACAATATATCAACATATACTATCCCCTGTTATAGCACATACTTGTTGGACCAGCCCTGCCACTGACAGCGGCTGGTGAGGAATATTTGGGTTCAAAGCACTTATATAGCATCTCTTGTGGTGTATGCAGTGTTTGCCTTGTGACCTACAGCAGTACACACATAAATACTACAAGCGTTACTATGCTCAACAATACATCACTGCAAGATAACTGTTTCCACTATATGGATTGCGTGCACTTTAAATATTACAGAACAGGTACTACATACACAGACATACTGAGTGTTCCACATACCTTATTAGTAACCTGAGGTGTCATTGACTGTTAATTTAATCCTTTTCAGTTTGTGTTTCAATCTTCTTTGTAACGTTCTGCTGGTATATACAGATGGTTTGAATGTGTGATAAGCCATCTTTTTATAGTTAAATATCGGTAACATGTCCTATCCAGACTACCAATTGGTGTTCCAAAGTAGTTAATTAGATGCACATCAGCTGTGCAGCTACTACATTAGCCGATACCATGGCAACAGTGGTGTACAATTGGGTACTCCACTTGGGCGTTGTCCGTTTGCCTTACTTTTGAGGAAGACGGCCTGGATGTGTTGTTTGTGATGTATTTCAACAGCTATATGGAGACAGAGATATATTAGCTTCATGACTCCCGTGGATTGTGTGTAATGGCTAGAAGATGTTGTTCTGCATATGAGTATAGCTGTTATATTTCAGAACATTGCTACTTATGCAGAGTTTGTTTGTACCTGATACTTCTGTAGATGTTTCAGTCTGGCAAGGATGTTTGAGCAGCTCAAGGCTGTATGGCTATGCATGAACTGTTAGGTGGTTTACAGTGTGCTCACCAGACATCCTTGGTTTGGTGCGCATGTGTATCATACTGTGTTGTTAATCAGTAATTGGTAACACCTCCCGGTGTACACATAACCCTCTGAAACGGGATTAGTGCAAACAAACCCTGTAACATCAGCAGCTGTTCCATTGTATAATAGCAACTATTTCACATATGGCCATGTTAGTGTGTCTCTGACAAGGTATGTTAAGGCTTCTGCAGATGTCGTACAGTGAGTGAGTGATTTGTGATGTTATTACAGTTTGTATTGTGATTTGTTTGGGTGTGGGGGTAATGTTGGTGGGTTTACATAGCAGATGCAGGTGCTTTTATACATAATCGATATGTGCGTGAGGGTTCCTTCCCTATTTGAACACTTATCCTTTAGTGAACTAATACTATGGTAATTGTAGGCTGATTCATTAAGGCACTGTTAATTGGTTCCTGTATAGCATGCAGGTGATGTTAGTCCTTGAATCCTTTCGGCAATACATCAGAATGTAATAAAGTGCTGCTACATGAAAGCTGTGTATTTCTGTCATAGGTATTTGCAGTCATTGGAGTTGTGTTGGTGACTGACCCTCTTTGGCTAGGGTTGCCACCTTTTCAAATGGCCAAAGTGGGACATTTTCGTGACACACATCAGATTTTATAGGCCAACACAAACCAACAGTTAATACAAGGGATAGAACTTTCCTTTTTGCCTAAATAGAAGCTTATTCTTGTAGCAGTTTAGTTGCTTAACCTGTTTCTTGTAACATGTAGGTATTTTAGATACAGAAAGAACTATTATATGCAACTATTACATTACATATGGGACATAATTATGTCCTACAATCTCAGGACATTTGCCACGTTTAATATTTTTGGTCAGGACACAATTGCCCAAAGAGGGACTGTTCCTCTCAAAGTGGGACAGGTGGTAACCATATCATCGTATCATGTCCATAGCACATATTTGTAATAGTGTATAGGCATATACTCTCCATATCCTTTGTTCATAACATTTGGTCATGGCGGAATGTGTGATTGCTATGGTCCATGTTATACTCATATATGAACACTTCAACCGCTGTATTTGGGATACCTACGGAATCCCGATACCACACAATTCCGACGCCCACAGTACCAGGCTCAGACACCCATACCCCACATTACCGACAGTGACAGTAACTCGCGAAAGTAACACAAACATGGAACACACACATGCACACACAGACACACTGCTACCCACCACATCCAAACAAACCATTCTACACTACGTATGAGCAGGTGGGCATGCCCCCCCCTACACCCCCCATGTGGGTGACTGCGCCCCCCCAGACCCCCCACTTTAATATTCTACCTCCTAGATCACACAAACAGATGCACAAAGCAAATCCACACCCACACATTACAGTCCCCCAGGAACACACACTTACACACACTACAGCCCTCAGAAACACACTTACACACAGTAACCTACCTGAACCACAACACCAGAAGCACTGACTAAATGTTCCTCAATATCGGGATTTTAAACCCCGCGCATCTGGTGTTTTGGTACTGTGGCCTTTCGGACTTTAAGCCTCGTGATTACGTGCGTCGGTATGTCAAGCAGTCAGTATGTGGTAGGTATCCCATTTATATGTACCTCCATGGTTATGTAGATGTTGTTAACCTATCTATATATCAACATATGTATGTATATTCCCATATGTCAACATATCTCTCTCTCTCTCTCTCTCTCTCTCTCTATATATATATATATATATATATATATATATATATACGGGTCTACTTTACATTACCGAAACGACACTTCACCGACACACAAAACACCGACCCCAAATAACCGAAACCACACAACACCGACAACTCACAAAACCGAACACAATTACGCCGACACAAACAACGTAAACTACACATGACACACAATGACATATCCACTAACCCTAACCCAAACCCTAACCCTAAGGTCCGACACTACTGCACAGTTACCCTACCCGCACCCTAACCCTAACTCACTTAACCCACCCCTACACCTAAAGACTGTCACTATCGCACACTTAACCTACCTGCACCCTAACCCTAACTCACTTAACCCACCCTAAAACATAAAGCCCGTCACTATCGCACACTCACCCTACCGGCACTCTAAACCTAACTCACTTAACCTGTCCCTAAACTACAGTCCGTCACTATCACACACTTACCTTACCGGAACCCTAACTCCGACACTACCACACACTCACCTTTCCCACACCCTAACCCAAAATCCCACAATTTACAAACGAAAGGCCAACTCAGTTGGGATGTGGCAATAAAGGCAAACGCTGATCCTCTTTTATATTCTTTAATGAATAAAAACGATGTCACACAACAGTAGCACCACGAGCAGTCAGTCTACCAACACAAAGATAAACAATCCACACTGAAATCTCCCTCTCCGATGTTAAGCGCTTTCATCTGCCGAATGCAGACTTCATCAGAACAATTCAGTGTTTGTCATTATCCAATTTAAACAGAAAAAGGCGCCAAATAGTCAAAACTTCCAGTTCAGTTAATATTCCTCCTGGTTTAATTTGTTGAGATTCTGAATGTCGTTAGATACTGAGTCCGGTAAAGGATCTTTGGTGAAAATCCCACAATATCGCACACTTACCTGACCGCTCCTAACTCCGTCACTATCGCACACTTACCGAGTCGCGCTCACACGTTACCCTTGTCGGTCTTTCAGTTGTCGGCAAATCACCTTTTCGATCAACTTGCTTGTCGGTCGTTTCGTCTCGGTCTTCTGCGTGTCGGTGAAGTGTCGTGTCGGTAATGTAAAGGGGACCCATATATATATATATATATATATATATATATATATATATATGTTGAGTTATATATATGTTTTATATATATATATATATATATATATATATATATATATATATATATATATATATATATATATATATATATATATATATATATATATATATATATATAGCGTACACCTTTCATTGGGTACATGCCGGTTTGTCCTATTTCCACACATTCCTACCTTTTGTGTTTTAACCTGTCAGTATACACAACTGCCATTGGTACATCTCAGGCAGCTGAGTGGTAGGTTATTGTGACAATTGTGTACATGGCTGTGTGTTCTAATCCTGGCAGTGGTAATTTTACCTCTCAGAGCAGGCACTGGTAGTGCAAGGGTAATTAACGCAGATTTCAGCGGTTGTGTGTTCCAAATGTTTATTATTCTGTGGATACTACCTATATATGCAAGCTGTGGTTAAGGTATACTATGTAACATGTAAATCATCTGAGAAGATTCCTGTCACAGATACTCCCCATTATTTGGAACTACATCCCTGATTACATTATACGAAACCCCTCACAAACACTCCAGGGAATCCTTGCAGAGTGGGTGGGGAACAGTGGATACATCCCAGGGATCCCACAATTGGCTCTGCTCCACAGAGGGACAGTTAGTTAATCAATGGGGTGGTGACAGCAGACACTTTTTGGCTATGCATATGAGTGGCCTCGGGAAGTTAGGCATGTACCTACCTATGTATCTATGAACCTGTACATACAGTATGGACACATGCTGATAGCTTAATTTACTGTTTTGGTACTGACTTACCTTGTGCCAATGGCAGTTGTGTGTACAATAGTTGAGGGCTACCTATGTAGGATGCACACAGTAGACCACATATACATGACAATTTACAGGTGGTCATGTGTGTGTGCCATCCATGTTTGCTGTGTGTGCAGGTGGAGAAGGGTGTCAGTCCATAAGTGCTTACACTGTCAGTGTGTGTGCTATATGTTCCCTCTTTGCCAAGCCATGGGTATACTGGGCACGCCTCCGTCTGCCTACTGGGGCCGGCACAGTGTGTTCGTGGTCTGAGTCCCTCTGTGCCTGTGGGGCTCTTGGCAATGGTGGTGGGATGTGAGGGCCTTCACCATTCTGTCTCTGCTGCAGCTGTTTCCACAGGATCATATTGTGTAGCATGGCAGATACTATGAAAATGTGGGCACACGTGCCTGGAGAGTACTGCAAGGCTGCACATGGAGAGTACTGCAAGGCTCCACCAGATATGTCCAAGCAACGGAACCATTATTTCAGCATCCCAAATACGTGCTCTATGATGATTCTTGTTTCTGCATGTGCCTCATTATGGCGTTCTTGCATGGCTGTGTGTGCATTTCTGATGGGAATCATCATCCATGGTTCCAGTGCATAGCCAGCATCCCCCACCAGGCGGCTATATGGGATGTCCCCCTTGGCAAATACCTGATACAGCTGTGAGGCATGCCAGATGTGGGATTCATGATAGTTTCCAGGGCTGCCAGCACACACATCCATGATAATGCCCTGGGCATTGCACAGACCTAGCAGTTGATGGAGGGGTATCCCTTGCAGTTTATGTAGCGCCTACCCTGCTCACCGGGTGGTGTCTTGATGTGTATGTGCGTGCAGTCTGTTGCACCTAGTACCTCCTGGTAGTATGCCACACGGTAGAAGAGACGCATATTGCTGGCCAACTCCTCCTGCATTCGGAGGAAGTATATGTGCTCATTGGCATGTGGTAACATGGCATCCAGGAACTGGTGGAGTACCCTGTATGCTGATGCTTGTGAGATCCCCATGATATCCCCAGTTGGCCTTTGAAAGGTACCTGTGGCTAGTACTCTCTAGCTTACACATACCTTCGTGTCCACTGGGATGGGTCCCCCTCTGTTATTCCTGGCTCTGAGGTGTGGCCGGCATAGCTCAATGATTTGCTGTATGGTGTCCCTGTCCACCCTGTAATGCTCTACTATCTCCAGATCATTTAGCCACTGGTAAGTTACCCTTGGTCTGAACACTCTTCTCCTCCTCCGGTTCCTGAGGTGGTTGTCAGCGTCATCCTCCACACCACCTTCAGTCTCCAACACATACTGATGAATCAAAGCTATGGCAGCCCCTACCATGTACATTTTAAAAGTTCCCCGTCTGTTTACACCGATGGTGCAGAGTGTTTGGGAATACACAAGTGTGTGTGCGGTACTTTCACACTTTATACTATTGTGCTTTGGAAGTTGCTGATGTCATTGGGTGTGTATGTGCAATTCCAGCTGCAGGGTATCTTACTTGTGGGTTTCACAGCAGGTACTGCTATTGTGATGTTTGTGGTGTTGATTTACACTTGGCTGCCATGATTCATCTATTGCCCTTTCCTTCACTTTTCAACCCGATTCCCCTCCCATTGTCAAGCACACATCCAGCTGCCTGCTTTCATGTTTTGTAATTTCCAAACCCAGGAATGTGTTGCGAAATGAGTTATGTAGCTGAGCTACTGCAGGTTTGCTTTGTTCTAATATCACAGTTCTCTTTTCTTAGCAGTACGGCAACTCCCCTTTCCTATTCTGCAGGTAGCTGCTGGCAGCCTTGTTAGCTGTCGTTAATGTCCATCTGTGAGTTCTTAGGTGTTAATTACTCATTTATACTCATATCAACATGCTGCAGCATTTCCTTATTGTCTTCCCATAACCTTCCTGTTTCACCTAAGTTGCGCATCACACGCGCCCGATTTCTGGCTTTTGAGCGCATTTTCATCCACGTTCACATGCACTTTCGGTCACCTTGTGTGCTCTCAGCTAAGCATAGCTATGGCTAGGTACACACCCCTATCCTGCGGCTTTACTTAGCAACAGGCAACCCGGATTACCAATGCTCCAATGTGCTTACAGCTATGGCTGCGCACACCTCTCATGATGTCATGTTTACCTCCAGGCCACTCCTCGGTGTTGTACCGCTGCACCATGTGGTACATCCTTACGCAGGCGGGACGTTTGCGATTCAGTATTACTTGACTCATTTGCATGGCATTGACTACTAATTCCTAGTTACCGCACGGAACACTGTCACAGTCCCTTAGCAACCCTTGCGCCTTGGTTGTGGTGTAGCATGCGTACCATTGACTATTATGGTGAAATCATGATTTGTGTTACATTGCAGTTTTATGACATCTAAATATATTTTCCTTGTGTTCCCATTTGCGCACCCATGCACTATGGTTGTACTTTGCGTTAGTGTGGCCATGACATTAAATGTTATTTTTTTATGTGTTGTGCGTGTTTTTTTATTCCATTGGCTATATATTTAGCCATTGGCATATGTTAACATTGTAATATGTAAGTTTGGTTCACTTTCATGGCTCCAGTGTTCTGTATGAAAAAATGTAAACCATTTTTTTGGTTTACATTTCTGCATGCTTAAGCTATACCTGCACCACTTTATGAATCTCTATATACCTTCATTTGCATGCTACACTGCTGTACATGGGGTAATTAGCATACATGCGCTGGGAGCTGCGCAGCTCTAGCGTACGCTGGTAGTGCACATGGAAACAGCTCTTACCTGAATTGCTCAACTGCCATATTTGGTGCTAGATCGCCGACGCTACTCCGGCGCATGGTGCAAGCTTCAGGAATCCCAGGGAATGAGTGTGTTTTGCCTTATTATGTAAGGTTGCTTCAATGTTAACTTTAAATGAATTTGTCACTAATATAGAGGGTGATATTTTAATCTGCTGTTTATGACTTAATTTATTATTTCACAGATTTATTATTTTGTGCGTAAATACTCTGTATTATGCCAGAACAGATTGCAGGATCCTCTAAGGTGCTCATCTGGTGTGAAGCCTCAAGTGATTTATTTCTAACCTCTTTGCTGGTCTATTTCAATCTTGTAACAGAATGACAGTAGTAATCTAATGCCATTCAGATGAAAACCCCTCATGATGACCTTTCTTTCGATTTGCTTCTTGTGGCATAATCTAACATATGAATACTTTGTTGATATGATGGAAAAGGATATTTTTTTATTAAATGGACTCTAATAATTTGCAAAAATTATTATGTAGCCCTCTGCATGTAACCCTTGGCCTAAAGCCAAAGAAAGCATCAACATAACCTAATCAGAAAGCTCTTGTCCTTTACCAAATATACCATCATCTCCAGTCTAAAACTCTCCAGTTGGAATCAGTAATGTACGCTCAGGTAGATGATGATGCTGTAACTTTATTCAGCCTAGCTGTTACTACAAGGATTTAACTTTGTGACAAGTCCATACTGTGTAATGGAATCAGTAGATTATGTTTACCGATTCATATTTCAGTATTTTTTAAACATATGTTGAACTTCTTTAAGATAGTGGTTATCATGTTTTTAAAACTTTTTAAGATGAAATACCGGAGTTATAACTGAATTATGCCAACATTATATAAACAAATTAGAAAAGTGTAACAGGGTCCACCAAATGGAAGTGCTGCTACTTTAATGCTTTAAGTAAGTGAAGGGCAAGACACATTTGATTTGAAAAATCATTGTTTAATCAAATGACAAATGTAGTGCAGACATTCCATTTACTAGGCAGCATGTTTCCACTTCAGCTTCCTCTGTTGAGGTAGCACATTTAGATCTGCACACATACCTGAAACATTACCGAGTTGTAGTCAGTTTTTAGGTGACTAAATGATATACGTACAGCAGTGACAGTTCAAGTTTATTAAAATACTTGTATGACTAAGCACTGCACTCTAAATAATACTACCAAAAGGAGGTTAATGAATAAATGGCCAAATAAGAAACACAACCACCAATAAAAACACCAAGAAAAATAAAAGACGTATGTAAGAGGTTAAGTTATTGGAATGAAAAGACAACAAAATATTGCAGGAAATAGACAAAGAATATATAATCAAAACTTGAAGCAAAAAAAAAAAACAAAAAAACTCTGGAACCACCCAGTAAACACAAAACAGTAAGTTAAAGAGTTAAGCAATTTTAACTTTACTCTACTCATTCAAGGCGTGGGGCATAGTAGCATCTAAAATTAACTATTAAAATCACCTTCTCTGATATTTTCTGGTATGAAACTAAGCGCAAAAATGTTAGTGTGCTCATATAGGGCATTCGTAACTTTTTTAATTGCATTTATATGCTCTTTAATTCTTAATGACCACTTTCTAGTAGTCTTTCCTATGTAAAATGGTTTGCAAGTTATACAGAAAGCAATATATATATAATTTTTTCAACATTAAATTGGTAGAGTACAACCTATTTCCATTTGATCAACATAGATACTGTGTCCTATGTTTATATACCTACAAACCTTGCAAAACAGCAAGTGGTTTTATTTTCATTAAACAAATTTATTCAAGTGTTTTATAAACACTAGTTTAATCTGTTTAATGTAATATTTGAATGATAAATATGTATTTTTAGACTGGTTCCTTAGAATCAAGCATTTGTAGAATGAATTTGTAAATATCCATTTTCATGGTAATTGCAGGCACTTATTAAAAATGTGATTTATGAGACAAACCATTAGGGAGTCAAGATTAATCAGTGAAATGTGTCATTTTATTATTTGAGTATATTAGAAACAATTTGTTAATACACAGAGAATATACTCAGAAGTTTGCAAAAAGATTGGAGAAAAAACGTTTAACAGAGAAAATGTGACCACCCTTATTAGTGATAAAGAACTGGTGCATAATCAGAAGTAATCTAGACTTATGTAGGGTAATAGACAGCCTTTCTGTATTTATGAATAAGAAAAGTGAAAACTTCAAAGATATTTTAGAAAAGCAAAATAACAAAATATTTTTTGCTATACCCAGGAATGTTTGCACCTACACATACATTTTCTACAAGGTTTGTAAATATATGTAAATGTAGGAAGCAGTGTGTATTTTGATCCAATGGAAAGGAGTTTTATTCCTCCAGGCAAGCTGAACAGCAATTAAAAAAAATAGCATATACTGCTACCTGTACAAGTCCAATGTATTTTATATAAGAAAGATTATTATAAAGCTGACTTCAAGAATTAAAAAGCATATGAATGCAATTAAAAATGAAGATATCCTTCCTTAGATCACTGTTATAGTATTCCAAACTGTTTGGTTATCTTGGCAAATAAACTGGATCTCCAGCCATCATACCAAAGTTAAACCATTCCATAGAGCCGTATGTTCAATGTATTCCCTAAGCCAGCTGGAGTAAGGGTATATAAGCAGGTGTATGAGCGTGCAAACCTCAGGTTAACCAGAAGTTTGAAGGCAGGTCTTTCACCTGTCGGTCTGTTCTATGCATGGTCATTGGTATCTTTTCCCTTCACTTGTTCAGAAAGGTACCCCACTGGGAAATCTTCCTTGTTTTTTAAGTTTTGGTGTTTACAATTCTATTAGATATCAGCTAGAAGGGGAACGTGGCAGTTGAGATAGGCAGATTCCATAGAAGGACCTCCATTCTCAATGCCTTTTCTGCTTAGATGCAGAGGATAGTTTTAAAAATTGCAATATCTGATAGTCCTTTGTATCTAAAACTTTACATACAAACCTTTCATCTCATGGATTTTAATGGGCTACTCTTTGCTTTAAAGGGGAGGAGTACTGGCAGTAATGTAGGATCTGATGAAGGCTATATGAGTTGAAACACTTATCCCTGTTTCTGTACCTGTGCTGTTTTGACACCGGTTATCGTTTTATTAGTCAATACATGTTTCTCTGTAGTGGCCTAGCTCTGCTTGTTTTGTAAACTTGTTTAAAACCTTGTAAGTGCAAGGAAAGATTATAAAGGATTGCAGACAAATTTTCTTCACATTGGTCCCCAGATACCAGAGAAACTACCTGAAAAAACCCACCTCAATCTCTCGCAGAGAGTATAGACCCACACCCAAAGGCAAGAAAATGCCTAGAAAGAGATTTCAAGGTAAACCAGATAGGAATTCCAAATCTGGGATGTCTTCCTACCCAGACAAATCAGCCTGACTACTTCCCAGCTCCTCCTGCCCCCCGCCTTACTCCATCTCTCCCGTTAAAAAGACTGACCTCATCTCTTGCAAATTGTCAGCTCATAACTGCAAAGAAATAGGTCCTTTATTATTTTTTTTTAAAATTAAAGGATGGCTTGGAAGGAAATTTCCCCTATCAATGGCATACCTCCTCCCCTTCCTTGTCAGGTAAAGCTACCTCCTAGTGTTCAAGCCCTGTTCAATCAAGGTACATACAATAGAATCTGTTCCACACAGCATCCTGTTCCACAACAACACATGGGAGGAGGGTTTTATTCCAGACTATTGTTGGTACGTAGAAAAGGAATTTGGAGATGTGTACTGGATTTGTCTCTTCTCAACACCTTTCTCAAGGTTCCCTCATTCAAGATGTTATCACTTCAGACTGTTACCTTTCATTCTTCCTTATGCTTTCCTGGTCTCCCTGGATCTGGAAGATGCCTACCTCCACATTCCAGTTTTCCCTTTATTCAGAAAAATTCTAAGATTTTCAGCTTGTTCATCATATTTTCAGTTCTTTTCTTTACCCTATGGATTATTTACACCTCCAGGGTATTCAGTGTGTCTGGCACCAGTCCTAGCCTTTTGCAGAACTGAATGAATTCAAATATTCCCATATCTGGACAACCTGGTAATACAAGCACCTTCTCAGCAGACCTTTCAACTACATTTCACTTTCACTATTTCCCTCCTTAAGAGGGTTTACAAACCACTTCAAAAAGTTCTCTCTGAGCCCTAGTCAAGACCTGTTTTATTCTGGGCACCAAACTCATGTAGGCTTCCCTACTTCTAGACAAGGTATAAAGCCTGTCTATCTACTTTCAGTCTCTCTTCAAACTTGCATAGCAAGAGAAGTTCTCAGGACACTGGGATTCATGGCTGCAACCATTCCCATGGTCCCTTTTGGCAAACTCCATATGAGAAAGATCCAGTGGTACCAGAAATGTATCTAGTTTTGAGACACTCTGAGGTTTTCATGCTCACACATCTGGTTATGTAGACTTACACCCATGGGTTTAGGCTGGGTATTGGACGTTATGCGTTTGGTACACTGGCCAGACATCTAGGTTATTTGGCCAGATAGCCCATCATTTTGGAATAATGTAACAGTAATCAGTTGGACATCTGTTGTTATGGTAAGTTCTTACACAACTGTAATTTATTGTGAACTTCCTATGTAAGCATTATTTAACTTGCTCTATTTTTGTAATTACATTTTGTTCTTAATTTTGTAAAATAAAAAAAAAGGAATGAGCATGGCAGATTAGATGCCACTGTACCCCCTGGCTTGAATGAGACAGTTAATCTTAAGTGTTTATTGAATTTACGCGTTTATTGGATGTGACTGTTTAAAAAAACTGTTATGGTTAGAGTTAGTTATATATTTAGATACAATTGTTAAATGCGATGTTGAGTTCTGAAGGCATCTGAATGGAATAAAGATAAAAATGCTCAACTCTCTTTAAACTGTTGGTTTGCTATTTATTGCACAATTCCTTTGATGGTTCTGAAGTACATTTTCTTGTTTTAAGCTATTATGAAAATATGCGAGTTGTAAGTAGTGTCATCATTCAAATGAAGTTGTCAAAAGACAGAAAATAACAGATGTCTAAGTGAAAACAAACTCCTGCTGCTGCTTTTTTTACTAATAAATTACTGATTATATACAGACGTAAAAGACAGACTACCACTGTAGAACATCTTCTTTGAGATGTTGAGATGAGAGTCATTGATAGTGTGCTAGTTCATATGTTCATAGACTGCTACTAGGCTAATGACCATTAGGGCCCTTACAAGCCTAGCAGCATACCCCAAACCCATTTAGATCCTGAATATCATGAGTATCTGTACATGGGTAGGGGCATGATATTTGGGAGGTAACAAGGGGATTTGTCTGGAGGGTTTAATTAGAATAATATTTATTTTATTGATGGCTTCTGTCCATTAGAGGTATGGGGGCCAGACTCTGGGTAAATTTATGATTTCCCATCTAATTGTCGAGATTTCATTTGAATAGGGTCAGGGATGAACTCTGTTTTACATGGATGGGGAGCCTATTCCATATCACGGGTAGTCTTTGGGACATATATCTGACTCTCCAGCACATTCTGTTTGTTACAAGTGAAGTTCGGATCCTTGGAATTAGTGTATCTGATGCTGTTTGTCTTGCAAGTGTGCAACAGGTACATCAAAGCAGGGTATGAGGAAGCCCGGCAAGTCAGGCAAAAATCCCCTGTCTGTAGCCTGTAGGAGACTGAATACGGAGCCCGAGCCTTTAAGCCATCACTGTAGGACTGAGTGCTTCTACCCTGAATTCTCCTGATGAGAAACCTTTGTGGGTGTTACATCTGCTGCAAGTGTCTGGTTAGGTACGTTCCAAAGGGGGCATTGCACTCGGTGATGGGTCTGATAAGGGCTGAGTATAGTGGTACTATAACATCCTTTGACCTGGTTGGCATGCCCTTACCTATAAGATGGGCAACATGGAATGATTTTCCTACTATCTTGGCTACATGTTGGTCAAAGGCTGTATAGCCTTCTGTATATTTTCCCAGATCCCTTACTACTGGGTCAATTATTAGGATTGTTTAATTGATGGAATAATTAACTTGGGTTGACAGTTTCTTAAAGGGTATTATGCATTTTTTGGCTTTGAGTTTTAGGACATGGCTCTGGAACCAGTCATTTTTCTGTTTGTTTTGTAAGTGTGCAACAGGTACATCAAAGCAGGGTCTGAGGAAGCCCTGCAAGTCAGGCAAAGATCCTCTGTCTGTAGCCTGTAGGAGACTGAATACAGAGCCCGAGCCTTTAAGCCATCACTGTAAGACAAAGTGCTCCTACCCTGAATTCTGCTGATGAGAAACCTTTGTGGATGTTACATCTGCTGCAAGATGTTAGTGTCTTAGGGGAGAATCTAGAATAGCTACAAATTTATCATCTTCTCTGAACCTAAGTAAGTGTATCTGCTAAGTCCTAAGTGAGACAGAGGGCATGAAGCTTAGCCTTGGCTTCCAAGAAGTTGCCAAACAGGACTGAGTGATGGGATAGTCTACTAGTGACCAGTCTTTTAGTGGAGGTGGTCTCACCAATCCTGACATGTTTAGGTCCTGTGTGTAAGCCAATGGGCAAACCAGTGAGTTATGTAGGGATTTATGCCTAGCTCAGAGTGTTTGTCAACAATGTCCGAGTGGGGTGTAGTACTGAATGCCTTTGCCAGGTTAATATATGCAATATGCACTGTTTTACCATTGTCTATTGCCTTGGTAACTTTCTCAAAGAAGTTTTCCAACTTAAGTAGGCATGCCCTTTCCTAACCAAAGCCAAACTGGGATCGGTCAAGTGTCTGCAGGTTGCCAGTGTCCCTGTTTATCATTTCCTTGATAATTCTTTCCATGGCTTTGCATATTAGGCTTGTTAGACTGATGGCTCCTTAGTTACCAGGTAAGTTGATAGCCTACAGTAGGGGTGCAGTGCTCTTCCATGTTGGTGAGTACCAGATCCAGTATGTTTGATCCTCTAGTTGGTGCGTGCACTATCAGTTTCAGGGTGTTTGTGTTAATAAAGTCCAGGAAGTGTTGTGTCTGTGAGTCTGTAAACTGCCCAGTCTATAAAGGGATAGTCAAAGAGTCACCCATGAATAGTGTTTGGTTGGATGGTGAGCACCTCTAGCAGGATTAGGTAAGAGTTGTGAGACTCTATGGGCATAGATGGTGAACTGTAAATAGTCATGATATGGTGAGAGACCTTATCTGTGGTGACTTACACGTGAATGAGCTCCATGGTATCATTTTGTTTAACCAACCTGGAAATCTGTTTATTGCTAATGTAGACTGAGGACACCTTCACCTTTGGCACCAATCAGTGCTGTTCTAAATTTGTGGAAGGCACTGTAGCCTAGCACTGTTGGAGAACTTTTTCCATCTTTAAACCAAGTCTCAGTCATGACACAGATATCTAGATTCTCCTGAGTGAGGAGGGCTTGAAGGGTGTGGAGAGTTGTTTATTTAGGATCCTAGCATTGAGCAGTAACACCTTAAGGTTAAGTGAAGAATTTTCACTATGTTCGTAGTTTTATCTTTTTGGAATTGCCTAAAAGGCTCTAAGAAGGTGGATAAAGTTTTAGCCAGTATCTAAAAGCTTATGGGGACAGGTGCAACCCATCACTGACAAAGCACTGCACTCAGCTGACCATATCATGTCATGCTGCAGATTATGGATCCCTCTAGAGTGACACCAGAAACTAAGCCAATTATTAAAATAAGTCATTTCATGTTGATATTGTGGAATTATCCTTGTTGAATGTATAATACTGCTCAATGCAAGGCTTGTATCTGTCTGTGGCACTCATTCTGAGAGATCCATTATGTCTCTTTTCATATAGTCCATTGAAGTACATCTCTGGTCATTTACATCCATATGAGCTATGATAGAATCAAATTGGTACCTGGGGTGCAGTGACTTGAGCGTGTGCATGATAATATGGATCCTGACTCCAGATAGATCACTAACCATTATCTTCTCCTTGTCTAACCTTGTGAATGGGGCATCTGTGCATCACAAAATAGAGTCCCCAAAACCGGGAGTATGAGGTAAAATATATGCTTGCCTTATGGGATTTTTTTCTTGGGAGACCACTACATACATACAAATATTTTAACACTGGCATTAATGCCCTTCTAGCTTGCCAATATACCAAAACACTTGTTCCCATAGTAGGTATCCAGGCTGTTCTTAAAAATATCTAAACTAGTACTTGCTTTAATGTAAATTGGTAGTCTGTTCCATGGATCAGCTACTCTGTCAGAGAACCAGTTAGTACACTTCTCATTCCTATAGACTCTTCTGCATAGGTTGTCTGATGATTCTATAGTACTTTTTGTTAACCACAAACATTCCCAGAGGTAGTTGTCATTAAATGCCCTGTATACCTGAATAAGATCTCCTCTTAGATATCTGTAAGAGGCACCGTACAAGTTCAGATATTTTAGTCTTTCATAATAACTTAAATTTTTACATCCATGGATACCCTTGGTATATTTCTGTTGTACTCTTTACAGTTTACTCATGCTTGTTTTCTTATAGGGTTTCCAGTTTGGGTCTAATGTAACTAAAAAACAATGACTTCATTATTTTTGATTTCCTAGACTTTATAAATCTTTTTATACAATCTATAGTTCTATAACTATCATTAACCAATTGGTTGATATGATTAGAAAAACTCATAGCTGAGTCTACCCATATAACGAAGTCCTTAAATTAGTCTATAGTTTCAATCACTGTGTGCTGTATTAAATATTCACCTTTCAGTTTATGCATACCAAATCTCATATGCTTAGTTTTTTATGTATTTATCAGCATATTGTTCTCCTGTGCCCAAATGGTCAATTTAGTTCAAGTTATTTTGCAAACATGCCTTATCTGTAACACATGTAATCAGTTTACCCAATTTCAGGTCGTCTGCATATAGACTGTAGAACATCTCAGATGAAAAAGTTAGGTCTGAAAGATACAATATAAACAAGTAAGGGCCTAGGACAGAGCCTTGTGGGATAACCTGACTGTAACCAAGGATTTCTCCTGTCCAGCTGCTGTATGATACTTACCATGTCCTATTTGTAAGCCATACAGCTATCCATCTTATCAAGAGTACATCATTACCTAGTTGTACTAATTTATTGATCAGTGTTATGTGTATGACTCTGTCAAATGCTGAAATTAAATCTATATAAATTACATCTCAGCACAATTCTTCATTCATAGCTGTTATTATATTGTTATAGAGCATCATGTTACAGGTGGTAATAGATCTGTTTTGAACATATGCATGTTGGTGTATGGTTTCAAGTCCCAACCTATCTAGTTCTGACAATAACTTATCCAATATTACCTTCTCCATTATTTCTCCACAACATAAAAGTAGACTTAAGGGTCTATATAACTCTGGGTTTGTCCTAAACAGGTTTAATAAGCATGTCTCCAATCTTGAGGAATCTCCCCATATTTATATGACCTACTAAATAATAGATATAATGGTACTGTAAGTTCTTGCTGAATTGTTCTCAGGTCATTGTTATTAATTCTGTCTCTTCCCTGTGCTTTGTTTGGATCCAGTTTATGCAGTTATTTTTCAATATAATCTAATTTGATTCCAGTATCTGTGGTTACCTGGATGTCCATAGGACAACTTACCACCCCTTTTGTGGAGCCAAACTATTTTGCATAAGATTTTGTAACTATATAATCTGTTGTGTCTGAGAATAAATTTTAGAATCTGCACACAGTTTATCAGTTTGTGTGTCTTTACTCCTTCCACATCTTATGTAAAGGTTTCCTATTATGCCCAATATCTTTATATAAATTTTCTTCAAATGTTTCTTGATCTTGTCTCACATTATGTTTAATCTGTTTTTCCAGATTGTTTATTTCAGTTTTCCAAGTTGTAGTTCGATCCCTCTTCCATTTCTTATGGAAATATATCTCCCTGATGTTGTATGCCTAGATCCTGATGTTAAACATTTTGATTTTTTGCACTCAAACAATTACTCTTTCAAAACTTTTCACATTCCACCTACAGTTTTTCCACTGAACACCTCACTCCACTTAGTTTTACATAGTGACTTTTTTACTTTCATATACTCTGTAATTAACCTTCTGAGGATTGGCTTAGATTTCAGTTTGGCAGAATTATCTAGCAACAAATTAACCTTTATAACCCCATGATGACTGCACATCAGTGGTGGTAAAATGTGACTTGAAGTTACAGTAATTTCTGTGGGAACACAAGCAATGTCTAGTATATTCTGTCCCCTGCTAGTACAGTAATTTCTGTGGGAACACAAGCAATGTCTAGTATATTCTCTCCCCTGCTAGTACAGTAATTTCTGTGGGAACACAAGCAATGTCTAGTATATTATGTCCCCTGCTAGTACAGTAATTTCTGTGGGAACACAAGCAATGTCTAGTATATTCTGTCTCCTGCTAGTACAGTAATTTCTGTGGGAACACAAACAATGTCTAGTATATTCTGCCCCCTGCTAGTTTTTTTTTACAATCCAAAGCAATTGTTGTTATTGAGTATACACTGTGAATAATTTCCTTACTAACATTGTAGAATCAATATTATTCCAGTCTGTTTCTTGTAAATTTAAGTCCCCAGCTAATATTATTCTTCCCTCCTCTGTTTTATGCAAGAAAGGTATGAATTCCTCTAGGTCATCTGCACTTGACTTTGGTGGTGTATACACTCCAATTGTTATATGTTCCAGGGTTGTCTTTATTATCACAGTTACACAGTCTGTAGTGTTGGTGTTATCATTGAACATGTAATAATCACAGGTCTCATAGCTATCTTTAATACCTATCATAACACCTCCACCTGATTTTTATTAGAATGTCTGTTACAGTAAAAACATTTATACCCTGGCAGAACTGGTTTCCAGTCATTGTTCTTTAACC
This sequence comes from Protopterus annectens, assembly GCF_019279795.1. Lineage (NCBI taxonomy): Eukaryota > Metazoa > Chordata > Ceratodontiformes > Protopteridae > Protopterus > Protopterus annectens. Next base: position 1,078,592,281 of record NC_056744.1, on the reverse strand, counting down.
ATGTTTCACAAACAATAACAGCATCAATCTTGTGGGAACGTAGCAAATTTTCCAATAAAAAAACTTTATTATTAATGCTCCTAGCAGTAACAACCATCAGAGATGCATCAAATGTTGCTATCTGTGGGCTGTAAAGTTTTCAATATGGCGAAAATCCTGCCTAGTGTTTGTCAAATATTGTATAATATCTGATGCAAAAATTCTCTTCCCTGATCTAGACACACCATCCTGTCTGAACACGTGTGCCCCAAACAAGGCTTGGATGCTCTACACATTTCCAGTTTTTAAAACAGGACATTTTTTCATGTAGGTATTTACCCAAAAATGTTTTCATTCACAGTGACCTGACTACCCTTTCTATAGGTGATTTGTGAAAAATAGGTCCTAACACCAGTACAAGCAATATTATCTAAGAGGGCTGTCAGTTCCCTACAAACAGTCAGAGAATCCTTGTGGATGGCATCATTTGTACCAACATGAGTAAAAACAGATCCATACTTCCTTACATTAAGCCATTCCAAGGCTTGTCTCACATCGTCTATTTTTTGCTCCTGGCAAGCATAACACTATTCGATGTTCATTATCATCTCTGCAGATATATGTATCAGTTCCTCTAATAATTGAATCTCCAATTACAAAAATATCTTTGCTGGCCAGCTCTGAAGAATCTTCAGCTTCTAATACAGTAATATCTGCTCTATCCGTTGTTACAAAAGATTGATCTTCATCGCTTTTAGTCCTATTAATCCCACTGTTTTCATTATGTATTAAATTCTCATCCAGCTGGTGTTGTAAATCCACAGCTTGAGTCATGCAGTCAGCATCTGTCTTTCTCTTCTTTTTTCTTACAGTAATGTTCTTCAATCCTTCTATGTTCAATTTTGATTTCTTCCTTTTCACCTGCCTCTTGCCCCTTTTTTTCTACCTTCTCCATTGGAAAGATGAAGCTTTTTTCTGTAGACTGAAGGTTTTCTTAGAGAAAAATGTCATTTCCTGTAACCTGTGTATTACACAGCAAAGCAATGCCATTTTTATTAGGTATTCTCTTTCCTTTACAGTCATTAACCAATTTATTTTTTTCCTTGTTATTTGTTGTGAACTTCTTCCTTTCTGTCTTTTTTTCCCCTTATAAACAAATTGTATCCTCAGATTGCTGAATGCTTGCATTCAGAATTCCAGAGTTGTCTGCTGCATTGTCTTGATGTTCATCGTGTAATACTGCTGCAGTCATCACACTTGGGTTATCCTGCTGTCAGGCGGTCCCGCAGTCGGCCGAATCCCAAAGCCTTGGTCTGGCATCGGTTGTTGTCGCTTCTTCCCTGACGTCAGTGCGACAGGGGAATAAAAGAGGCAGCCGACGCCATTTTCTCCAGTCTTTCTTACCGCGCGGTGCCCGAAGCAGAAGCAGTTCGCAAGTGCCGGTCGGCCAGCTCCTGTGATTTTCGAATCGAATTTCAGCCCGAAGTCTTCTCTAAAGCTAGGTACCCCATTGGGGAAACTTTTCTTGCCTTAGACCGATGTCAGACAAAGTTAATAATTGCATTTCTTGTGGGAAGCAAATACCTCATAAGGATTTTCATTCTTATTGTATTCCTTGCCTAGGCCCAGACCACGACGTCTCTGGTTGTCGGTTTTGTGCTAGGTTCAACAAACGTACAATCAAGCGTTGGGCAGATTTCGCCTGACATTATTTTGGCAGAAAATTTAATTATAGCATGTCGTCGGAGCAACCGACATCAGCAATGATTAAAAAATGCAAGGATAATGACAGGCAACCAAGGCCAAGACCAGATACCGATGCCTCAGCAAGGCCTGCCGCCAGTTCTCCGGTTTTCAGCGAGGCGCCTACGCAGCCCCTGACTACCGCAGATTTAGAAATTCTGGCCCTCAGGAGCCGGTTCCATCTCACCCCTCGGACGCCAACACTGACGGTGATCCGGAGATTTTGGACAGGCCTTCGGTTTCTGAAGGTGTCTTCAAACCGACAACTATCTCTATTAAGTCTTATGCTAAACTTAAAGCCCCCTTAAAAGTTAGGAAACCGGGTCCACAGCCCCCCCCCTATGCCTAAAAAACAGATGCTTAAGATGGCTGAGGATTTAATTACCCTTATCCTTAAACTGCCAATTCCACATGCTAAAATACCAGCAGTACTTGATTACACAGTTAAAGCAGAAAATGATCCCTCAGACAGATCAACCTGATTTCAAAGAGATGCAGGATTTGCTGCATGCAGCAGAACAGGTGGGAAAGCATACCTTACAGTGCGGTTTTGATTCATTGGAAGCCTCATGTAGAGCAGTTGTCACAGGATCTGTAATACGTAGACATGCTTGGCTAAAAGAGCAAGCCTTACCAGATCATGTCAAAGCAAAGTTATTGGATGCTCCATTGCAGAAAGATGTGTTATTTGGTGTCAAAGCAGAGGAATTTTTAAAGAAAATGGAAGAAAAGGCAAAATCTATGCAGACAGTTAAAGATTTTTTACAGGTACAACCTCCTCGTTTCAGCAGAAACTGGCCATCAAAAAACTGATCCTTTCCTGCATCAGACAGACCCCAAAGGGGTAGGTACAGACGCCCAAGGGGCAGAGGCCAACCACAAGGTTCTTTCAGGCCTAGACAATGGCACACAACAACTCAAAGAGGTGGAGACGAAAGATCTCAACCCTTCAGGAAACAAACACAATGACTTCCCTCTTCGCCTGCTAAGCAAGATTGCTGTGGCAGCACATTTGGGAGGAAAACTGGCTCTATTTCCACAAAATTGGCGCATCATAACAAAGGACAAATGGGTTCTGGATATTATTACCCGAGGCTACAGATTTTATTTTCACACTTTACCACGGATGAGAGGCATGCCAAATCTGCCTCCAAACCAATGGGCAGAGGCACAAACGCAAATTTCAGCTCTCATGGATATGAAAGCAATTCAAAGGGTACCTACAAAGGAGCAAGGTCGAGGTTTTTACTCAAGACTATTTCTAGTACCAAGAAAGGACAAAGCCTGGAGACCCATTTTAGACCTCTCAATCCTAAACACTTACCTGGAGGTACCCAAATTCAAAATGCTCACACTACAGCAGCTTCTTCCCATGCTGGGCAAGGAGTCTTGGCTGGTAACATTGGACCTCAAAGAGGCATACCTGCATGTCCCTATCAGACAAGATTGCAGAAGATACCTCAGATTTTTGGCAGATACAACGCATTATCAATTCTCTGCATTGCCCTTTGGCTTATCTACTGTGCCCAGAGTATTTACGAAATGCCTGGCATCAGTAATTGCATACTGCAGACAATGAGGAATACAAATTTATCCATATCTGGACGACTGCCTGATCCAAGCAGACAGCAAGGCCATTCTATTACAGCATCTGGCATTTGTAACAAAGCTGCTAAGTTGCCTAGGGTACACAGTAAACAAAAAGAAGTCAAAGCTAATACCCTCATAAGACATAATATTCCTGGGTGCCAGCTTAAATACAACGACCCAGATGGCTTATCTTATGCCAGACAAACAAAAACAACTGACTCAATACTTCAAAAAGATGGCAACTTTTACCCAGCTCACTGCAAGGAAAATCCTGCAGGCATTGGAGTTCATGGCATCCTGCATTCAACTAATTCCACATGCAAAGCTGCATATGAGGAAATTACAATGGTACTTGAAAAGTGTATGGACTCAACACAGGCACAGCCTCGAAACAAGTATACCTCACATGCCCTGCCTTCAAAAAGAGTTCCTATGGTGGGCTCAGGCATGTCAAATAAATGAGGGTCTTCCTTTTGTCTTACCTCCAGCAAACCAAACTATGACAACAGATTCTTCAGACTATGCCTGGGGAGCACACATGGCAGGACAGTGCATACAGGGCAAATGGTCCGCAAAACAAATGCATCTACACATCAACCAAAAGGAGATGCTAGCTGTGCAAAATGCACTGACAGCCTTCAAGGACCTCTTGCATCCAGGACAACTACTAATAAGGACAGACAACACCACAGTTATGTGGTACATAAACAAACAGGGAGGAACACACTCCTACCCTTTATGCAGACAGGCAATGACCTTGTGGAACACAGCATTGACTTTCTAAGTACAACTGCAAGCACAATTCCTGCCAGGAAAGGAAAACATATTGGCAGACGAATTAAGCAGAAATTTGACAGATCCTCACGAGTGGAGACTACACCCACAAGTATTTTCAATGATAACTCAAAAGTGGGGACGCCCAGACATAGATCTATTTGCCTCCCCCAACAATTGCCAACTACAGAAATTTTGCACAAGGACTTATCATTCCCTAGCCTGGAAAGTGGACGCCCTATCATTCAGTTGGACAGCATTGACAGTCTATGCCTTCCCACCACTACCTCTCTTGACCAAGGTATTACTGAAAGTCAGATCAGAGAGACCTCAAATGATCCTCATTGCTCCAGACTGGCCACGTCAGCACTGGTACCCATTACTAAGGACCTTGACTCACAGCCCTCCATGGATCTTACCTCAATTCCCACTTCTGTTGACTCAGCAAAACTCTTAGATCCTTCACAGTCAGCTCAGGACTTTAAATTTAGCTGCATGGAGAATACCTTGAATTATCAATCAACACTTCTCTCAAAAGACGTCCTGAATGTCATTTTGGAGGCCAGGAGGCCCAGCACCAGAAAAACTTATTCAGACAAATGGAAAAGATTTTGTGCATGGAACCACGCTAAAGGCCAAAATCCTTGGATACCAAACATTCCTCAAATACTGCAATACTTAACTGAGATGCTACACAAAGGCCTTTCTTTCTCATCCATTAAGATCCATGCTTCAGCCATTTCAGCTCAATATAATACGGATCCTCCCATATTCTCACACCCTTTACTAAGGCAGTTTCTCAGAGGGGCTAAGAATATAAGACCCCCCCGAAAACCCCCAACGCCAACTTGGGACCTCAACTTCATTTTAGAAAAATTAACACTGCCTCCTTTCGAACCAGCCTTCTCAGCAGAACTACAATACTTGTCATGGAAAACAGCTCTGTTGCTGGCTATCACCTCAGCACACAGGGTCTCAGAACTACAGGCACTTATGGCAGTGGAACCTTTCATCATTTTCCATCAGGACAGAGTCTCTTTACGAACTAACCCTACCTTTATGCCAAAGGAAGTATCCAGTGTGGCTTTGTATCAGACCATTCATTTACACACCTTTTATCCAAACCCCCAGAATAAAGGAGAAAGACTCCTTCACTCTTTGGACGTTCACAGACAGCTACGTTACTATTTGGATAAGACAAACACCTTCAGAAAAACTGACCAACTCTTTGTATCCTATGCTGCAGGTACACAAGGAAAGGCTATTTCAAAACAGACCATCTCCAAATGGATAGCACATTGTATCCATTTTTGCTACTCGCACCATGGGAAAGCAGTGCCTGTTAATATGAGGTCCCATTCTACCAGGGCTACAGCAACCTCAGCAGCCTTTCTCAGGGGGGTTCCAACCAAGGACATTCTGGAGGCAGCTACTTAGGGTTCAGTGCACACCTTTACCAAGCACTACCACCTTCCATTATACTCAAAAACCAGCACTGGTTTTGCTACTGCAGTTCTGCAGGGCATCCTAGCTTCACCTAACCCAGTTTAGTACCAGCCACCCATCCATAGCTTTGGGATTCAACACAAGTGTGATGACTGCAGCAGTATTACACGATGAACATAGTACAGTTTTGTATCTACCATAAATGTAGATGTTCGAGTGTATATACTGCTGCAGTCCAGGTTACCCTCCCACCATCCCCTCTACATACCAGGGTGTTAGTTATAACTCCATGTACATCAATCTAATGGATGCATGCCTATATGGTGTATTTGATAACAGCTAGTACTATTGTTTATCTACTAAGGTATTTTGCAGTTATTTGTATTGCCTTCCTAGTTGGGGGCACCTGACATCTGGGGCAAGAAAAACTGAAGAAAATGGTGTTGGCTGCCTCTTTTATACCCCTGTCGCACTGACGTCAGGGAAGAAGTGACGCCAACCGACGCCGGACCAAGACTTTGGGATTCGGCCGACTGCGGGACCGCCTGATGGCAGGATAACCCAAGTGTGATGACTGCAGCAGTATATACACTCGAACATCTATATTTATGGTAGGTACAAAACTGCACTTTTCATAGTGGTTGAATGATCTTTGCAGAAAATAGATGCATCATTTCCTAAATGAGTTCTATTTGTTCTATGCCTAGCATTATTTAGTTCATCAGTCCAGTCATTAATATATGAAACAACAGTAATCCAAATTGTACAAGTGCAATCATCATCAAGTCTAGATTTACTTCTAACAATGGTAAGCAAATCATTCAACTTTTGACATGAGGAACACAAATCACCGGCGTTACCAGGTGTTACCTTTAAATATGCATAGCATTTATTACACTGTACAAGATATTTCTGCAACAGCAAATCGTTAATTGCATATTCATTTAAGGAATCCATATTCATCTTCAAATGAATACAATATTACAAAAGAAAAGATAAAAACCAGTAACCAGAGAATTCAAAGAGAACTTAAATCATCTTCTATGACAAAAAAAAATCACACCAGCAATATGCAACTAAATAAAGTACAGTAAGCTGTTCTGACCATACAAGCTCTACAAGCCAGACAAAAGTTGTAATTCCTTTGTGTCGCTCTCACTATCACTCACAGTAGCACTTCTTTTTGACAATAAAAATAAATAAATCACAAACCAAGATGGATTGTTCAGATATTCTCAGGATTTTCCTCTCTGCAGTCTGTGTAAATTTATAGCTGTTTAGGCCCCTTGGGGTGGCTAGAGCTTGCCTGTCTAAAACCTATCCCTTTCTAGCAACCAACAGTGAAATTAAAGGTAAAACAACAAAATATGAATCAATGTAAATCTTGTTAACAAGCAGTCCCTTCCTACCTACAAACTGTGATAAACAATGATAACAAATACAATATAAATTCAAATAAAACTTCTCTTACCAATCAACTCCACAGTAAGTCACAAACCAAGAAAGGATTGTTTAGATATGCTCGGGTTTTTCCTCTCTGTGTAAATGTTTGCTGTCTAGGCCCCTTGAAAAACAGTGATAATAATTACAATATAAATTCAAATAAAACTTCTCATACCAATCAACTCCATAGTAAGTCACAAACCAAGAAAGGATTGCTTAGATATGCCATTTGGGTGTAGGCTTATGTGAGATGTTTGGTGTTTGTTTTAGTGTGTATGTTTTAGTGACAATCCAAGCATATTAATTTCCAAGACCCAGAACAGAAGGTATTTGGATCCCTCCGATGCTTTTCAGTGGGGAAACTTGATACCCAGAACAGTAACATTAGACTGGTGAAATATTTTCAAGGAGTGAAGAATTAAATACTGCTGGGTTGACCACTTAAGAATAAGAGTGTTCTAGTAACTCTTCAGAGGCAGGGGAACCGACATAACAAGGAATCACTTATCAGCTGTTATGGAAGTGTACATTTTATGTTAAGGTTCTGAAAACTACATACCTTTTTTTGTAACACAAAAATAAGCAGGTCTGTATTACAGGAGTTAACATTTTAAAGTAAAGCACACATGTTTTTTTCATAATGCAAAAGCATGTTTGTCAGACAGTTCATTAACAGTTAACACTAACAGTGATCATACTGATGAGTAATAGAAAATTTACCCCAGAATTGCCAACTGTACTACTAATAGGCAGAGGCAGCTACTAAATGATTTATACCATAAATGGGTCCCTTCAAATTATATATAGCATCATCCGATTTATTTTTATTAGGAGTAATGTATAATTATCGGCCGTGGGATGGGTAAGGCCAGTCTAACACCAAATGGGATGGGTTAATTCAGGCACCAGAAAGGAAGTTATTTAGGCTTAAAATGACCTGCAAGGGCTACTTACCTATGAACCTATTAACATTAAACACGTTAAAAGAAAATAAGGTCAAGACTTGTTTGTTTAAAATACACCAATAAAAGTCGGTCAGAAATTTTCAAATGCTAAATCTGGCAAAAATGGTGAAAAAATGAAAGCACATTGTAGTGCGTATAGTTTGTGAGATAAACCAGGTTCTTTGCAGTCCTTGTGGAATGCTTTATTTGTACATGCATCCTTGCTTCTCTGCTTGCATCTGTATGTGGAAAGCTTTGCAGAGGTATATTTTACTGCCATTTTCTTTTGAATGACCCTATAGTTGTGATTGACACTGATCTGTGTTTGTTTAGTGTGTATTTTCTGTTTGAGATGGAGATTGTATGGACTACAAAGATTTTGCCCTGAAGAGTTGCATGGTTAACACGTTCTGTCCTTCCTGGAAGCCCCTTCCTCTAATTTTACTTCTGTTGCTAGCACAGAATGTCATCGTCTGTTTCTCCTCACATTTTTACTCTTGATTTCTTGCTCTTAGTGGCGTGTTGTTTAAGAATCCTCTAAAGGATAAGCAATGTTACCCTCAAAGGTAATTGAATACGAGGCATGATTTACAGCTGACTGTCATAATTGCTTCACTTTGACAGCTCTCTTGTTTGTTTAAAATGTCAGCCTATGAATATCTTTGGATGATTTTGTACCTTTTCCCTATCCTGCACAATTCGTTCTCCTTTTACAAAACCCTGTCTTTTGTCTCTTTATTGTTGTCGTTCAGCTGAACTCAATGCTCAGGAAGGAGCACAGCCTTTGATGAGGCTGGTGTATTCCATTACTTTTCTGTCATGCCTGCCTATATTGAAAGAAGTAGTTACTTTGTAAGTTATTCGTTAGTGTTCTAATTCCTTTTCCAGCCTACATTAAATTTGCTAGACATAGACCTTGGGGCACGTTTCTTAATGCCATATAGTTCTTTGGATTTTATGTTCTTGAAAGCAAAACAAAGCCATTTCCAGACAAACAGTTGAGAAAGTGTTCACATTTCTACAGTTTGGGAAAGGTATTTTTCCTGTTGGGGAGCACTGCTTGCCAGCTTCTGCAAAGGATGAGATAGCATAAGCATTCACTCGTGTCTTTTTCATTTTGTTTTTGACACAGTACTATACCCTATCCTGCTGCACTTTTCAGTTCTTTTGAAAACTTTTTTTTTATTTCTAATATTACTGTTGTACCAAAAGTGTATTACATTGCAGTTACTACAATATAAAAGTATACTTCTCACTTCTATTTAGGAAAAGTGATACAACAGAGGAAAGAAATCCTTAAAGATGAAAAAGAATTGGAGAAAATCCAGCAGAAGCGCTACCTTGATTTCCTTGATATCCTGCTGTTTGCCAGAGTAAGTCATTGAACGTTTGTGAAGAGTGTAGTTTATTTATTTTTATTTATTTATTTATTTATTACAGTTTGATGACTGGGATAGTCCACTGGGCCTGGAAGACCCCGTTTTCAGTGGAGGCCCGGGGGGAAAGCTCGATAGAAGTAGTCAATTATATCAATTTATAAAAAGTTATAAGATAGTAAAACAGTGGAAACATACAAAGGATAATATGCAGTTAGTTAAAGGAAAAAGACAATAACATTTCTACTGCTAGGTGATGAATTAACAAAAAGCTGATGTTCATATAGTCAAAACATTATTTACAGAGTGTAGGTAACTATACAGTTAGTTATAGAGAAGGCAAGACATTTCTAATTCTAAGTAGTGATTTTCCAAAAATGAGATTTATGTAGTCAAACAGGTATTTCCAAAGTATAGGCACTCCAGATGAAAAACATGAACATTATGTACAGATAAAAACAATTTTTTTGCCTTGAGATAGAATTATGAGAAGAAGACAGAGAGGAGAAAGGAGAGGTGGGAGAGGTAAATGATGGTTTATAGTGGCGAAAGGAGTGGATATGGGGTGTTTATGTGATATAGGGTAGAGGTTTATAGAACTAGGGAGATGATATTGAGGAGTTATGTGGTGGGGGTACAGGAACAGTCCCACTTTGAAAAGAGGTGATTGAAGAAGAGTTTTGAAGTTAGAGTGGCTCTGAATATTTCGAAGGGAGGCTGGTAGAGATTACTTTAAGCACCTTAAGTAGGGTACTCAGGTTAACATGCCTGCATAAGGTACTTATGAACCTATAATGTATAATATAGTGGTTGAAGGAAGTTTAGAATAGAAATGTCCGCAAGGTATGAAGAATTCTTTACCATCTTCATCACTCTGTAGCAATATTAAATGGTAGATTCATCTAGACATTTCCTAAACATTTTCAGAAAATACCTTAGATGCCTTTACTTGTGGCTATAAATGTATGCCCTTTAGCTTGCAAATTTGATTAAAATGTTTGTTAGTAACAAAGACTGTTAAATGACAGATGATCAAGTATTGTAAAACCATTGCATTGTAGTGATTTATGAGTACTTATTTCAGCATGGTAACACTGCTATTCTCTCTTCAGGTGGAACATGGCACTGAGTAAGTTTAAGCAGTTCTCTGGAGCTTTGTCCTTATGAAAATCACTTTTGTATGTGCAATCCCTATGATGCAGTTTTCTTGCAACCATCTGAGCACATTACTATCACTATTTTATATCTGTGTCCATTTCTTTGTAGCGTGTACTTTTAAAGTATACTGGGATGACTGGAATCCCTTTTCCGTGAATTTACTTTAAGCAGACTGATAAGTCCCCCTGCCATTATGATTTTGTCAGTATTCATCTGAACTTGGGTGGAACTGTGATCATACCTGGGTCAGTGCTCTTGGGTAGTGTAGAAATAAGGGATGAAGAGATGAAACCAGCCGTTAGGTAAAAGAATGCTGTACATACAGAAAAGGCATGTAGGTATTTAAATGTTGTTTGCAATGCATTAAGAAGATACAAGCTTAATGTTCTTGTCACAACAGTATAAACTTTCAGACTACTACAATTACCTTCAAAAGCATGCTCCTACTGCTTTGCTTACTCTAAGGACACCCTGTGCCTGACCACTTTTGTCTGAATTGGGTGCTTTAATATTTTGCTGAACTTGAGTATGAAGAGGTGATTTACCACACTCTTTATTTATGCATCTGTACCTGGCTATAGCTTCCTCAGTTTTTGATACTTCAGATAAACTCTTAAGGTAACACCCTACCATACACATTTACACATATACATGTAAACCATATAAAAATATTGAGGTAATTCATTCATTTATTTAGGTAATGTTTTCCATGGCATGGCTTTTATGCTGTTTACCAAGTACAAGAAAAGAAGGTTGTCAGACACTAGTATGATATTTTTTTAGAAATAATATCAGATTACTACTAGGACCCTTATGTAACTATAATTTCTGATATGATATGATTTGCACCTCATTCATTCTGTGCTATGTCTTGAACTTTGAAATTAATTTTGATGTAATGAAGACAAAAGGAGAGCAAATTGCTATGCTCTTGGGAACATAAGAGCAAACTGTTTATTTTAGTATGCCTTTATCTGTTTTATCTGTTTGTGCTAAGTTTATTACATCACAGCTTCACGTAAGTAGTGCGATTTATGGCATTTGTATGTTGTTAAAGATATAATTTAAGAAAAACAGATATGTACTATTAAAAGTAAACATGACTAAGGTTGGGTGGTTATACAATAAACAATAAAAAGGCTTTGTATAAACAGTTGAGGGAGCACAAAGGTGGCAATGGATTTAATACTAGTATTGTGTTTAATGAGGGTTTATTTCTTACCCAAAACTACAATCAAACAAGTTTGTTGATGAGTTTACAGAGGTCTCAAGGCATTTGTGATGATGTCAGGTATTGCTAGCTATGCCAGAAGAAGTAGGCCAGTGGATATGTAATGTATGCCAGCATAGCTAGCTGGAGTTTTGTAAAGAATTCTATGTCATTTGTATATCAAACTGATTTGTACAGATGCGTGTGTTGAAAATGTATTTGTAAAGCTGCTTGTGTTATAAATGTACCAACAGTGGGCCCTGCTGGACAGAAATGAAAGACACCTGTATGTCAGACTGTATTGTAACTGTTGAAAAGAATATATTGTAACAGAAGATACTGGAAGAGAAGAGGTTTATATCAGTCCAGCTAACTTTGAAAAATAGCCTGAAATTAAATTACCTGGTTTAGGCCATAAACATTGTATCTTACAGTTCTGATTGCAGCCAGAGATGAAATGCTTGTGAAAACCAGGACTAAGAATCCTACTGTATTGTCCTTAGGGGTGAACTAATTGCTAACCTGGGAAGGTGGAAGTTTTGAAATGGTTTTATAGCTTCCAGATGCTATAACACATCTCAGCAAAGCTATATCTGTGTGTATGGTAACACACATGTGCTAAATTCTAGTTCATTTTCTAGCAAAGGGGGTAGTGTGGGAACCAGAGTCAGATGACCAGATGCATGTGATATTTTGTAATCCAGAACTGAAATGATGTTTTAATATTAGATGAGACAGAGGTCTCAGGGCAGTCTGTCTTTGAAACCTGACCAAGAAGGAAGACCACTCACTCACTTCATCTTGGCTTGCTTTAGTAAGTAACCAGGGAATAGTAATTATTTAGGTCAGTCAGGAAAACATAGTAAGATTAGTTAAGTACTATTTTCTGTATCTGTGTGAATCTCTCCATCTGTGTTATTTTTATTATTTCCGGTGACTGAAAGTCTGGTGTTTTATTGTAAATAGATATTTAGTATTCTCATATTCTTTTATTTTTTATTAAATGTATTTAAACTTTACATTGTGGCTGGTCTTTTAGAGAATATTTTAACTTTTGAGAGTACTTATATTTATTTGGTGACACTGTAGCAACTTCTGAAAGCCTTGCTGCTTTGGTCAAACACTACAATTTGTATTAGTAGTAATTTTACTCTGTGTAATTGGGTAACTTTGTAAGAGTCTTAGAGTAGTTGGCTGGTGCAGCATAACTAACGTATAGTCTGGGCAAAGGTGGCAGAGCTAGTAAAGCTGTGCCAGCATTTCCCAGGTGTGTGTGTGTGTGTGTGTGTGTGTGTGTGTGTGTGTGTGTGTGTGTGTGTGTGTGTGTGTGCGCGCACGTGAGTGTGTATGTGTGTGTGTGTGTGTGTGTGTGTGTGTGTGTGTGTGTGTGTGTAGCACTCAGCTGAGGGCTCAACTCTAAACCTGTGTCAGTGAGAGTCATATTAGGGACCTGGAGAGAGAGAGAAACCCAGCACCCAGACTGTATGTGTTCCCTTTGTGCTCGAGGGAAATTGTGCTTCGTGCAGAGAGCTGTATCTGGAAATACTGTGTATCTATTTTTGCTCCAAGTGAACATCCCTCCCCAGTGTCAAGGGTGAGGATTAAGGCTCCTTGATTACTGGCCCAGAGCAGGGATATCACAGCATTATTCAAAAGATGAGGGGAAGCAAGGTATGAAAGTTTGGAGTATTATAGGTGAAAAGGAGATAACTATGGCATTAAGTACTATCTTATATCTCATACTGTAGTTGGACCAGATGGTCTGAGAGGTTTTTCTTGGTAAAATAAAAGAACAAATAGTTAGTTATCTTTCATATTTATTTCAGTGGTTACTGTACAAGTTGTGTGCCTCTGATATAGAAATAACTTATCTCCTTTTATTATAGATATAATAACCACTTAAAATAATTGGGTAATTACCATCCTATTAGTCTTACTTGCCTGTTATGTAAATGTTTTGAAAGGGTAGTTTGTGATAAAGTTACAGAAGGGATGGTGGATTTTCTTGATGATTAGCATCATGGCTTTACTGTAGGGCACTTCTGCATATCGAATGTGGAGAGCTTTTACCAACCTGTTTGGTAAGCAATAGGTCAAGGCTTGCCAGTTGACATGGTATATTTATATCTGGCAAGGGAAGTTGATTCTGTATTTCATAAAGGAATTATGAGAGTAATGTCAAAATGTAATGTTAATGGTTTTATAACTCAATGGATAGAAAGCTGGTTGGAAGGGAGAAGCTATAGAGTCAGGGTATTATAATCCCTTTCAAATAAGAAAGCTGTTAATTTAGGGGTTGCACAAGTAGCAGTGCTTAAATCAAAGTTGTTAGCGACATGTATGTCAGATTTCCCAAAATAGAAGAGAATATTTATGGGGAGGAGCAGCACAGGAAACCCTGGTTCGAATCAGAAACTGTAGCGGCATTCTTCTTCCTCTTTACATCCATTTGATCTGAAGGATTTACCCAGTTATAAGAACTACTAGATACGCCAGCTACATTCACTGCGGAAACAATAGAGACACCCCATCCCATAAGACAAGAGAGGATGGAGAGTGGTAATCATTCAAGAAGTAAGAGATGCATGTGAGCATCAACCGTACCCTCAAAAATATGTGGCAACTGATGAAAACTCTTTAGTATGGAACTTATTGAGAAGAACCCATTCTGAGATGGAGAGATCGGTCTTGAACAAGGGTTTGTCTTATATTCTTGCACAGAGAGTGGACTTGGCCAATACTATTTTGGGCTTAAAGCTGTTTTTGAGGAATATGATGCTCAAGCTAACTTTTCCTCCTAGTGAACATACATCTGTTGTGACTTTCAGGACACCTAGTACTTATACCCCTATTTATCATCCATTGCTTGAAGCTTTTAGTAAGTTGTGTGAAAATGACTTGTCTGAGGCTTTACTAAATAATAACAATTTTAATACCTTTTCTAATTTAACTGCTGGTGAAAGGGTGGTACTATTATCAGCTACATGGTGACACCAGTATAGCGATTTGACCAGCTGATAAAGGTGGCCGGATGGTGATAATGGACAGTGACTATTATTTCAGCACTATTAATTCTATGCTTAGAGATGTGTCAACTTTATAGAGTAATACAGCTAAATGATATTGAGTGTATGAGAAATAGGATATACAGTGTTATTTATGATGGTCTTTTTAGTAGATTGATTACACTTGCTTAACTATTTGAATGCTGAAAGTCCATTAATCCCCATCTTGTGTGGGCTACCTAAAATTCATAAGGACCTTGAATGGCTTCCTTTTCATCTGATTGTGGCAGGGAAAGGTCAATGAACTGCGCCATTCTCAATATATGTTGAGAAGCATTTTTGACCTATATTGAAAGAATCAAGTTTTGTCATTTAAGACTCTAAACAGTTTTTGCAAGACTTGTATGCACATGTCAATCAGGATGGGTGCATTGGGGCTTGCCCATTGGTTATTTTAGATGCAACATCTTTATTCACAATTATTTCCAATACATTGAGGATAGAGTATGTAAAAGCATACTTAGAGAGACACAACAATTATGATCGGAGGTTGATTGAGGTGATATGCTGGTTCACAGAGGTTATATTAGAAAATAAAGTCTTTGTGTTTGATGGGGGTATTACTTCCAAATAGATGGCATAGATATGGGCACTTAGTGTGCCAATAGCTACACCATTATGGCTTTAGCTAAATGGAAAGGAGTGGCTCTTAGTTCAGAAGTGTTTTCCAAACATATAGGAATATATCCATGTTTTGTTGATAATATATTTATGCTATGGAAGGGCACAGAGCAAGCCCTATATGCATTTATTGATTTTATTCATACTACTACTACTACTACAATTTTACCAAGTCATTGGATAGTTCCTTTAATATGGAATTGTTTAGGAAAGATCGCTATAGAAATACCATGTTACATAGAGCATGCATCCTGGATATGTTTTTAATATTATAGTTAAGAGCCAAGGTATGCATTTATCCAGGCTTAATGTTGATGAGTTTGGTTTCTATAGAGATTTGGATGTACTTAGAATGAATCTCAAGGAAAGAGGATATAGGGATTTTGAAGTCAATGAAGTGTTTTCACAAGTGATAACCTTTAGGAAAAGTAGGGCTAAATGATATTTTTTGTGTGAGGTTGAAGTTACAAATACGAACGTAAGTGCTAGGAAGAGGGAACTGGTTATAGTACCCTTATTTTACTCTAGCAACATTAATCAGTTTAAAGAGGTCTTTTATAAACATTGGCCTGTACTTTTAACCAATGAAAAGGTGAAAAAGGTTAGTGGGAGATAAACCCTATTTTACGTTTAAGAGTAGAATGTCAATCAAGAGATTGCTGTGTCAACCCAGAAATAGGAATAGACCTGGAAATAGGTTGATGCATGAGTCCAGTGGTACAACCCCATGTAATTATTGTAGTTACATAGGTATTAGTAACTGTTTTCTTCATCCTAAATCTGGAAAATCTGGAATGAATGATACATTTAAAGTATGTGCCATTTGTGACACCAGGAATGTAGTATATTTGACCTGGTGCATTGTATGCTACTTGTTCTATGTGGGTAAGACTAACTGAACCATTAGAGAGTGAATAAGGGAGCATTTATATAGTAGAACATTTAATATAAATAATGCATTGGCTAAGCATGTCTTAAATACTGATAGCTCCCATTGTTTATGTTCATGGTGATTGAGAAATTATTTGATAATATCCGAGGGGGGATATATAGAATACAACTGAGAAAGCAGAACTCAAATGGATTATTAGGCTGAGTGCAGATAGAGCCTTAGGGTTAAATGGCTACATTTCACTTAAACCAGTTTTAAAGGCACATGATCTGAAGAGATGGATTGAAATGTTTGTAAATAATTTTAGGTTTAACGCAGTTTATTTGTATTGCTCTACATATTTGTGTATTTTATTATATCTCTAGGATCATATATGTATTTTTATAGTAGTTTGTGTAATATAAGTTGATGCATGAGGTTTTTGTTTTATGACAGCTGTGTCTTTAAATGGTGCACGTCTTTTAAGAGTATGTGTAAGTGTGCGATACTTTGTATCATTTGAATGGATGATATATAAGATGATTGGTGGGTTGTAATTAAGTTTGTAATTCTGATTGTAGAATTTTATAAATGAAGTTCCTTTACAATGCTTTATTTTAATGATCAGATGAAGCAATCAGTACAATTATGAAAGCTTTTACCATACGTTTTAAAGTATTATTTGTAGTCGGCTGTGTATTGGAATTCTTTTATTGTTTTTTTTTTTCGTTAATACATATTTGGTTTCACCATTCCATTTATTCAGCACTGGACTTTGGTGATTGTTTAAATAATTATTTATAACTTCATTCCACATTTTCCTGATCATGTATTTTAGCACCACCCACCTTACAATAGTCTACATATTTAGTAAGCCAGAATTTGCATGAAGTAGGCAAGTCTGCAAAAACAATATTAAATAAAATAGGTCCTAACATTGAGCCCTGTGGTTTCTTCCAGTGTTTTCCAAGTCAGCCGATGTCCATGCAATATTATACATTGCTGCTATTAAGCAACCAATTAGGAGTCCATATTATTATGTACACATTTACATTGACGGTTTCCAGTCTGTTTGTAATCTGGTAATGTCTTAACTTGATCACAATCTCTAGACATGTCTAGGTAAATGACTACGCATTTTTAATTTAGAGATGTTTTTCATAGAAGTTTATTTGCCTAGTAATGGTAGGACTACCTTTGATAAATCCATATTGGATTGTTATCCAGACTTGAGCTCTATATACCTTCATTTTCTAGCTTTTTTATTATGCAGCTCTGAAAGCATGTGCCAATAACTGAAGTCAGACTAATCAAGTCAAAGTTGTAAATGTTTTCATTTTTAACTCCTTTGAATATGAGAACTACAAGAGATTTATTCAGTCTTTCAGCACAAATCCATGGTATACCATGTTGCTGTTATTTTTTTTTTATTAATGGTAGTGTCAGTAATTTTACTAATAAACTGTCCAGATAAATTATCATGTCCAGTTAACATATTTTTATTTCCTTTCCTTAAACTTTGTACCATTTCCTTATCTGAAATTGTTTGAAAGTTACAATTTGCACACACTCTTACCATTGGTATGTAAATGGGTTTACCAATAGAACTTGAAAAAATCAACAAAATATTCTCTGATTGCTCCAACCATGTCTCTTTCTTCAGTTATTAAATTTCCACCAGAAAAGGTGGGACCTAATAATTCTTTGCTGTCTCTACATTTTTTAATATAGCCAACATAATTTCATCTTTGGTTGCTGGATATGCTGTATAACCTAATATTGAATTATGTATCAGAACTAATACCATCTTCTCTTTCATCCTTTTCCAATCAAGTTATACTTATTATCTGTTATATTGATTTCTTGACTATCAGTAATCAGGAGTAGTTCATCTTTCTTTTTTATATTTGAGAATTAGTGTAAAAATACCTTAGGTTTGTTGTCTGAATTTCTTATTCTGTAATATTAACATTGTCAAATATTGATATATTTTTTGCTACATGGAACTGATCTTTTGTAAATATATCATACTCAGCTATCATTTCTTCCTATAGTGTCAACAGCCTGAACAACCCTTCATATAGTCTGTCTTCAAAGCCAGGATGTTAACTAGCTTGACTGTAGTTAGAGCATAGTCAACAATTTTGGGAAAAGAGGAATTTCATAAAGAGTTAGATTAATTGTTGTTTTTTGATGAAAAATATGCATGTAAAAAAAAAGTTTGGTAGTAGCTGCAGCTTTCATATGCTCTAACAGTGTACTAAGTCATTGGTCCCTAACATTTTAAACAAATTCTTAAGTATAGGTCTTCCCCAGCAACATTTTACACACATCAAATAGTTCCACAAGTTTAACTCCACGTAAACAAGTTAATTTAATTTCTTTATTCAGACATGGTAGTATTATGGATTGTTGTTGCAAGTATGAATCAACTATAATAATGCTTTTTTCCCAGTATAGCATTGTCTACTAATACATATTTTCTGTTTATATCATTTATCAGTATTGCATTCCACATTAACTGCTTTGTTTAGTTCAAATGCACGTGAATTTGTTTTATTGTTTCTCTTTGTACTATTATCATCCTTATTTTCATCCTCCTTCCTTTTATTTGCCCTTATCCTGCCATTCAGTATTATTCCAACTTTGTTCATTTCCATCAAGTTGTTATTGGTTGAGGACTATGAATGAATTTTCCTTTTTCATCGTCATTGTTTGGAATTCTTACCATGTCCAAAGGTTCAGTCTCAATTGTGTCTGAATTTTCTGACTGTATAACAACACTCATTTAACCATTTCAAAGGATTAACTATTTTAGTTTCTGTTTCTTGATTACTTTCTAATGGAGCATTCCTATTTCCATCAACCTTGTTTGCACACTTCACTTTGTTCACTATAATTACACCTGGAAAAATATGATCAGGAGTAGATGTGTTACTATTATATCCAGTGTTAACTTTGCTATTTTCTTCAATGATTTCCTCTGTGCGCATAGCTCCTTTTTAAATAACATTTTCTTATTACCTACCTTCTAACATAACCTTTTTTTTTTGTATAGTGTACTATCAATTTGAGTGTTTTGTTTAATGTACCTTTTCTTTTGTTTTAATTTTACTCCTTACAAAGTAACCATATGCTGTGTAATACTTGTAGTTCAGTAGGTTCATCATTATCAGCAGTTGACTTGATATTTGGTAAATTTGCATTATGAACAGTTTCTCATTAAACTGAACTGTTCATAAAATGATTCATCATTAAATTCATTTATTAATTATTTTATTATGGAAACTGCTTCTCTAAATTGGCAACTACAGTCCCTTTCAGTATTATCAAGTTTTGTTTTTATTGTACTCCATAGTTTGTTCAATGTGCAACAGTTATTATAAACATCATGTGTGTTAGTTTCAAATAATTTTTACAAAAAGAACATCTACACAAGAATCTTTGAGCGAAAAGATCTTTTAGACCATATCTGTTTAATGTCTCCATACCTGTAACAGAGTTCGGTTCAGAAGTTCTATACCGAACCAAGTACAAATTGTTGTTTCATACCTATAAAACAATTCCCATCTGTTAAATATTATCTTCTTATGTTACATTAGCACACGTTAACATGTGCAAAGACACTTGAAGCACTCTTAGAGCAAGCATTCTTACAGCTGTTTATAAGAAGTAGCATTGTCTGTTTACCTATAGGAGCCTATCAGCTGAAAAACACCTCCCAGTTATATCAGACTATGCTGCAACACTTAGCCTTTCACAATACTACTGTCAAAGACATACAGAAAAAGAAATAAAACACTTTTGTTTTAAATGACATTGTCTTACTCTATCAGCAAGTATCCAAAATAACAAATGATGTTACATTAAGTAGAACAAGCTTTCTTAAGCTATGTACAGGAATTAGCACTGTCTGAGCACCTGTAGGAGCCTGTCAGCTGAAACATACACATACACAAGCAGAAGGTTCTAAATCAAAATGGAAGAGGATGATAAAATGGGGATGGGGGTGAGAAGGATTTTGGATACAGGTCCTTAAGGGAAATAATAACCAAACAGAACATTATACTCATAAAATATTCTAAGAACTAGTCCAATACAGGCATGGTGAAAGGAGATTTTGCCAACAGACTTGGCCACCAGTAAGCTTACAAAAAAAAAAAAAATAAATAGCAAAGGGACCTGTGTATTTGGAGCAAATATCTAGAGAGGGAAAGTTAACAGAGTTGAATGAGGACAAGCAGAAGCTTGGACTGCAGGTAAGAGACTGCCTTTCATATCAGGGACTGATAACAGAATATAGGCAAAGAGTAAGGGGTATGAAAATGCTAAGTGAAAAATGAACTATGGTAGGGTTTTTAGTTGAGTCTAGATCAGAAGAAACTGTTAAAAACTTATTGATAGTAGGGCATGTAAAATATTGTATGATAACTAAGAATCAAACAAAGGAGGTTAGAAAAGATTGCAAAGAGAGACTGGAAAGGCAGTGCTACTAAGGGACACTGGAAAAACATATGTATGGCTCCCAATGCAACAAAATCCAGAAAGTTTAAGATTTTTGCTTGGAAGTGTTTGCATAGATATTTTTATAATGCAAACAGACTTGCGAGAATTTTTCCTGAGGTAGATAACAAATGCTGGGGGTGTGATCTGAAAGTTAGAGGTAACTGGAAGCATGTACTCCTCTGTGAATGTAGCAGTTTGGCAGATTTTATAAATTCTCTGCAGTGTGTTTTGTCAGAAATGTTAGGAGAACAAATAGTTACAGCTATGGAAATGATCTTCTAAAGTTGAGTCGTATGCTGTGGCTTGCCTAGACATACTAAGATATTACTAAGTTTAATGCTGCTGCTGGTGGTCAAAAAAAGCAATTTTTAGAAAATGGAATCTAAATCAACTGCAATTGAAGTACTGAATATTGTAAAGAATATAAAAGAACTGGAGGTGGGAACCTTAGAAAAAAGAAAAAACACATTGTTTAGAAGTGAAGGGAATCTGTAGGAACAATGAATGAAGAATGATGTTGAGGAGGAAGAGTGAGGTTTAAGGGATGGAAGGAACCGAAAAATTCTAGTCATGTTGGAATGAATGTTATTTGTGAAAAAGGAAACATACAGTGCAAGAAAAATGTTCCTATGATTTGTTTTTTTTTATATTACTGCATATGTACCTGTCACTGTTTTAGTTGTGATTTAATAAATATTTTTAATGGCTGTATATCTGAAGGGAGACTTACAAGTGGTGGAAAAGCAGAAATAAGGAGGAAGATAAATTCACCCTTAAGAAATGTGTGTCCTAGCATCTTTAAATCTCAGTTAGGGGTGCATCCTTGCATAGTGGAAGACCATAGCAGTTACTGCATTTAGTGAAATAATCCAGTACAGCATTTATGACATTCAAAGTACATGCATTACAGTACTTTGCAATATAGGTTACATAGGGTAGCAGTGTTGCACTTCTGCACCTGCACTTCAGATAGCGGAGATGTGAATTGCACTCTATTACTAACAGTTTATTCTAAGTTTTATGTTTATTTCCCTTTAAAGTGTTGTATAAAGATTTCCAAGTTTTTTGCTGTTTATGCAATCAGTAAGCATTATTTCACTGTTTTACCCCTCTTTCACTTAACTATTTATAACTTAACAGTTGTCCACTTCATGCTTTCTTGCCTTCATAAACCCTCAGTGCTGAATGCTTTGCAGTTTAAGTATTCATCCCTTCAAGTTTTATTTACTAATAGCATAGTTCTTCTTTTCCTACTGTTTGATCTTTAACATTAATCAAACCTCATTCATACCTCTTGCTCTTGCATTAAAAGATTTTGACTGTTTTCAAAAATGTTAATCCACATTTTTTTCCATGGAGCTCAAAATAAATCTCTTATCTCCTATCTACTTTGGATTAAAACACTGAACAGTGGAATCAGAATTCATAATTATTCCCCAAGGCTTTGACATAGACAAATGGAGCCCTATCTGAACCCAGTATAATTATCTTTTTTTTTTTTGCATGTACTTCAGTCTTGAAATTAACTGGAAAAGGTGCAAACATTTTTTACTAGTAGTAGTAGTAAGGGTTTAAGAAATATAGGTTGTCAAGAAAGTTTAAAAAGATTAAATTTTTTCCAATTTACTATAGGCAGATAAGATTATATTTGCTTTGGGTATTTAAATGTAGAAATAATAAAGAAATAGAAAATACTTTTAGAATTATGTTTCTAACTCATGAGAGAAGTACTAGGAATAATCAGACCATGATTAAACTGGAAGATTTGAAAACCAGATTAGGCAGGATTTATTTTTTTTCATTTCAGAGCCAGATGAAGATGGAACTCGATCTCTTGAGGGTTAGGCAGGAAAAGAGATTGAAGTAATTCAAAAGAAACTAGATTTGTGATTTGGTGATAAAGTATATTGGTCCAGGTCCTTATGAAAAACAAATAATAATCTTGTTTGAGGTCCTAGGCCAACCTCTAACATTTCAATTGCATTCCAGACAAGGTCATTGTAAACCCTGTCTTCAGCTTCTGCTTATTTGAAACCTAAATAAATATCAGAAGAAGGTTAAACTTGAAAACTAACTGCAAAGTGTCTTTAATGATTTTATTTCAGTATGTTGCATGTCTAATTTAACTAGTGATTGCATCAGTGCATTGCAAGATGTTTTGAAAAGTGAAACTGGGATGGAGAAGGTAGTGATTTGGCACTGAACAAATTTTCTTTGTCTATAATTCCAGTTTATAGTTTTAATATGAAAATGTAAACCCCCTACTGTGTAGCCATGTTCAGCTGTCATGGCATTTCCCATCTTGATCAGTCCTACATTCACTCTTTGCAGTAAGCAGAGTTTTCCTCCTGCCTACTGTCAAATGTTGCACTGGTGCTAAGATTTCTGTCTTCACCCAGCAGTTGAAAAACAGTTTGGCAGCTAACTTTTCTGTGCAGAAAAATATTTTAAAATACACTTGCTCTAAACTGTAAAGTAAAATGAAAGACCATAGTTGCTGGAACAGCAGATACTATATTTTCAGTGTGTGCTGTCTCACATCCACTGCATTTTAGAAGCTTTGTAGAAGTATAGATTTGCAGAGTATGGAAAAAATACAGTGGCAGAAACATTACTGCAACTATTTTCTTTATAAAGCATAAAATATAGTTTAAAGGATGCACATTTTAAATTCCTTTATACTAGTTAACTAAATAATCACACTTAACTAGAGGTTTGGGATGCCGCTAGCCAATTATCCATTCACTCTACCTTGTTGCCCTTTTAGAAAGAAAGCAGTAGTAAGAAACTTTCACTGCTTCTGGAGAGCATGCTTAAGTATTGCTGTGTACTTATATATATATATATATATATATATATATATATATATATTAATAACACACACACATACACGCGCGCGCGTGTATGTGTGTGTGTGTGTGTGTGCGTGTGTGTGTGTGTGTGTGATTCATATTTGACATCACTTGATCTTTGCTGTCCTTTTGTTTGTTCTCCTGTTCATGCGTTTACCTTTTGCTTAGTCATGTCAGAAAATGGTCCTTTGGTCAACTAACTTACCTAGTTAATAAGTAAATAATGCATGTCTTCTCAGAGCACATCCATTGATAGGGAAATCTGACCTGGCATTTACGGCATTCTTTCATGTATTCCTTAGGATGAAGATGGAAAGGGGCTGTCTGATAAAGACATCTGTGCTGAGGTTGATACATTCATGTTTGAAGGACATGACACTACGTCAAGTGGCATTTCATGGATCCTCTACTGTATGGCCATGTACCCAGAACACCAGACAAAATGTAGGGAAGAGATCCAGGAAATTCTTGCTGGAAGAAACACATTGGAGTGGTGAGAATACTCTGTTTTTACTTATTTTTGTTTTACAGTAATAACTCTTCCAATAAAATGAACATACAAAGCAACAATGTGTAAAAGAACTATAGCCATATATCAAATCAGTCATTTCACACAGGAATAACAATCACAAAAAACTGCAGCTATTTATCAAAGTAATCATTTCATGGAAAAATAACAAAATCAAAAACATGAAATGTAAATATAACAAAGAAAATATCAGCCAGCTGACTTCAACAGCATATTGGTTGTGCAATGAAGCAGGTCTCTATAACATACTTATGGTAAACAAAACAGTGTTTTCCTCTTTGCAGGCAGCATCAGTATTTAAAGACAATAACAACAACAACAAAAAAATAATAAGATATTTCTGAAACACAAAATAAATGTAGTCTATTCCAAAGTTGGGAAAAAGTAGCTCTACACCTATGACTTGTGTGGCATCTCTGTGGCCTGCATACCACTCCACTTGTGTGGAAAGACAATCTCAGCTTATATAGTAGACTGTAATCTGAGGTTTTTGACATTTACAACAAATGTCTGCACCACAAAGACCCTGATATTTTAACCAGACCATTTTATTTTGAATGCTGTAAATGTCGAGCTGGGAGATATCTAATCTTTGTCCTTTAGGTAAGTGATTTACCCTATCAGATCTTCAAATAGAGTAAATATTGTGGGTGTTTTTGTGTTAAATTGACTAAACCAAACAGTGGATGCTTTGAAAGGGGGTACCTGATAGACCCAAATCCTGAAAGAACACCATTATTTCCATATACTGTCAAAAAAGTAGTGGTCCAAGAAACCAAAATAGAGAAGTGAAGAATGAGGACAGCAGGCAAACATTCCTGGTAAATTATTTGTGCAAAAACTAAACTAATAAAATAATCCCTGATCCCTTCAGCTGGAGTCTCTATCATAGCATTTGAAGAATTTAATGCATAGGTTAGAATTTCCCTTCCCAAATTAACATTTTCCTGTTATTTGCTTTCTTCCAGTATTGATTCTTATTTGTGGAACAGTTGAGGAAAGTAGACAGGTTAGGCATATGTTTGAAGGTTAAGGAAGTTACCCCTAATCCCAAGTGTTAGGTAAAGCTAAATGTAAGTTCTCTCTGCTCACCCTTAGGGACAGTGAATCCAGTGAGAGTCATGAGCTTTGGCAGGCTTGCTAGCCACTGTGATAGACCAGCAGTTGAGCCCAAGTATGGGAGGAAGACTGCAGGAGGAAGAGTCTAGCTTACTGTTTTAAAAGGTTAACATAACAAAATAGGCCCTACTCTATTCTGAACCACAAGAAGAGTCCACATCCATAAACAGATTCTCAGTTTTTGTATTATGTTTTGTATAGTCTCTCCCTACATTTCCTTAGCTACCATAACAGTATCCTTTTTAATCCATACACCTAAGTATTTCATCTTATCATGCCCCCATAAATATGAGTGTTGCTGAACCAATTCATTAGTGGGTACATAATTTACAGCTATAGCCTTTGTTTTATCTTCATTAACTTTATACCCTGAAAAGAATTTTAAACCATCTCAAAATATTCCACAACATAGAAGTGTCCTTTTCTGGATTTATCATGAACAAAAGAATGCCATTTGCAAAGCCAACTTTACTTGAATACCATACAGAGTAAATCTTTATATTATTTCTGAGTCCCTTATTTTCTTTGCCAGTGGCTTTAAATATAAAGCAAATAACAAAGAAGAAAGAGGATGCCTCTGTCTGGTTCCTCTGTTCAAACACAGCTTATCAGAGAGGAACTCTCTCACCTTAAATCTTGCCTCCAGTCCGTCATATATCCTACTAGTTAACCCTAGTACAGTGAAAGGGAATGCAAATGCTTCCACTGCTCTGCTCATAAAATCGCAGCATACTCTATCAAATACTCTCTCTGTATCAAGACCCAACAACAACAGAGTTATTTTGTTACACTCTACTTCCATCTGGATCATCATTGTTCTATTAATGCTGTTAAATGTTTGCCTCCTCTCCACCAAACCAAAATGATCCATATCTATGAATTTTGGTAGCACATTTGCCATTCTCTTAGCTAATATAGACTTAGACATTTTATAATCAATGTTTAAAATTGAAATTGGAGTTGGTAAAGCTGGGTCTGATGGGTCTTTACCTTCATTGGGTAATACAGCCTCCACTGCTTTCTTCCAAGATGCTGATGCTTCCCGTCCTTTTACAGTACTATTAAATAAAACCTTCCAGATCTTTATCACTTCCTTCCTTCCTGACTTCCACTTGGTATAACATCTGTTCCTAGACACTTCCCTGCAGACTGACCATACATCCCTGTTTTTGTCTCTTCTGCTCCTGTCTTAACTGTTTGTTGTTGAGCCTCATCGTCCTCTAAGTTTATCATAATTAGGTCTTCCACCAATATTTCCATTTATGTCTTTTCTTGGTTTTCACATTTCTGTGCTTTATACAAATGTTCATAACATTTATGAAATACTTCTGTTACCTCTCTAGGATCTCTCACTATTTTTCATGTCATAGGCTCCTTAAATTTGGCAACAACCCTTTCTAATTTCTGTTGCCTAAGCCAGTGTGCTAAAAGTTTTTGTGCTGTGGAGTTATCAAAAGTAGATGTTCATCGTGTTTCACTGTTGCAGTCATTACACTTGGGTTATCCTGCTGGCAAGCTACCCGCAGTCTGCCTGAATTCCAAAGTCTTGGTTCGGCGTCGGTTGCTGTCGCCTTTTCCCTGACGTCAGTGCACCAGGGGTATAAAAGATGCAGCCGACGCCATTTTCTTCAGTCTTTCTTGCCGTGCAGTGCCTGAAGCAAAAGCAGTTCGCAAGTGCCGGTCGGCCGACTCCTAAGATTTTCAAAATCGAATTTCAGATCCGAAGTCTTCATTAAAGCTAAGTACCCTGTTGGGGAAACTTTTTTCTTGCTCCAGACC
Organism: Protopterus annectens; assembly: GCF_019279795.1. NCBI lineage: Eukaryota > Metazoa > Chordata > Ceratodontiformes > Protopteridae > Protopterus > Protopterus annectens. Next base: position 1,078,565,276 of record NC_056744.1, on the reverse strand, counting down.
GATGTCAGAAAAAGTTAACAATTGTATTTCATGTGGGAAGCAAATACCTCATAAGGATTTTCATTCTTACTGTATTCCTTGCCTAGGCCCTGATCACAACGTTGCTAGCTGTCAGTTTTGCTCTAGATTTAACCAACGCGCTATTAAGCGTCGGTACGATTTTGTCTTTCATTACTTTGGCCGAAGATTCGATTATATAATGCCGTCAGAACAACCCACGACCGGAGTTTATAAAAAGTGCAAGGAAAAGAACAGGCATCCGAGGTCCAAAACCGACGACGAGGCTTCTGCTAAGCAAGTCGCCGGTTTGCCGGTTCTCAGTGAGGCACTTTCGCAGCCCCTGACGCCCGCTACCTCAGAGCCACAGGCCGCTGCCGATTCCCACGTGGAGCCAGCTAGGCCTCTGGATACTCAAGGTATTGGACACTCGGAAACTATTCCCTCAGATGGGTCCGGAGCCGCTGAACAGGCATCGGCTTCTGAGGGTGTTTTCAGACCTACACAGTTATATGTAAAGCCTACCTCAGCTTCCAAAGCAAAGATTCAGCAGCTCTAAAGACAAAGAAACAAGTACAGCATTCTCCTGGACAGACTTCCATGCCTAAAAAACAGATGCTCAAAATGGCCGAAGACCTAATTACCTTGATCAGGGGTTCCCATCCCTCTCCTGATAATAGGCCTAGGCAAGAGACTGAATATGAATCTTCAGATCAGGTTTCCATTTCCTCTGACTCCTCTTCTGAGCAAGAATACTCTGTTCCTCCCTATGAGGATTCTGATGCTGAAGAATCTATTCCTTCAGCCTCTCCTCCTGAGGATTTTTCTTTTGGGGAAACCCAGCATACCATGAGGGAGCACTTCCACTGGGACAGCCAAGACTATTCAGAATCAAAGAAAAGGCTTAGAGATTTTCTTTTACTGCCTCAGCACAGGCCTCTTGCTACTCCCCCTGTGTTAGACATTGTAGAGGATGTATTTTCAGAGTCCGGCCTTTCTCCTGACTCTTTACCCCCTGCCCCTGTAAAACCAGACAGATACTACAGGGTTCCAGACTCACATAAATTTCTTTATAAAAACCTTGCTGCTGATCCAGAAACTATTTCTCAAGGTCCCAAAGGGGTCAAGGCTTCTACTGCAAAAAACCCAATCCCCTCTGACAGGGATTCTAGGGCACTAGACAAATGGGGGGAAAAAGTTTACACTTCTGCTACTTTGGCTGTGAGGGCTTTAAATTGTCAATTTCATATGCTTAAATATCAGCAATATTTAATGTCACTGCTAAAACAGAAAATGTTGGCAAATTCTGATTGTGCAGAAAATAAGGAAATGCAGGATTTATTGCATGCAGCTGAACAAGTGGGAAAGCATACATTGCAATGTGGTTTTGATTCTCTAGAGGCCTCTTGCAGGGCCGCAGTTATGGGTTCTGTCATTAGGAGGCATGCTTGGTTAAAGGAACAGATTCTACCTGATCATGTTAAGGCAAAATTACTAGATGCTCCATTACAGCATGATACTTTATTTGGTGTTAAAGCAGAGGAGGTGTTGAAGAAAATGGAGGACAAAGCGAAATCTATGCAAACAGTAAAGGATTTCTTACAGGTACAGCCACCCAGATTTAGCAGGAACTGGCCTAGAAAGAATTGGTCCTTTCCAGTGTCAGACAGACCACAAAGAGACAGATACAGATGCCCTAGAGGCAGATCCCAGCCCCAGGGCTCATACAGGCCTAAACAGTGGGACGCTTCTACCTCCAAAAGCGGAGAAGACAAATCACAGCCATACAGGAAACAGTCCCAATGACTTTCCTCTGCCAGCACCAAGCAATTATCTTTTGACAGCCCCCTTAGGGGGAAAACTAGCACTTTTTTCTCAAAACTGGCACATGATCACCCAGGGCAAATGGGTCTTGAATATAGTGTCCCAGGGCTACAGGTTCCACTTTCACACCCTGCCAAGGGCAAAAGGTATGCCAGACCTGCCACACAATCAATGGGCAGAGGCACAAAAACAAGTTTCATCCCTCATGGACATGAGGGCCATTCAGTGAGTACCACAGCAAGAGCAGGGACAAGGATTTTACTCAAGACTTTTGTTGGTACCCAGAAAGGACAGAGCCTGGAGACCAATACTGGACCTGTCTATTCTAAATACATTTCTGGATGTTCCAAAATTCAAAATGTTGACTTTGCAGCAGCTTCTGCCCATGCTGGACAAGAAGGCTTGGCTTGTAACTTTGGACCTAAAAGAGGCATACCTGCATGTACCAATCAGACAGTCTTGCAGAAGATACTTCACATTTATAGCTGGCTCAATGCACTACCAATTCTCTGCACTGCCCTTTGGCTTATCTACTGCGCCCAGGGACTTCACAAAATGCCTGGCACCAGTAATTGCATACTGCAGACAAAGAGGAATTCAAATATATCCTTACTTGGACGATTGCCTTATTCAAGCAGAGAACAAGGACATTCTACTAGAGCACCTGGTATTTGTAAAAAGATTACTAATTTGCCTAGGGTACACAGTAAACGAAAATAAATCAAAATTAGCACCCTCTCAAGAGATAATATTCCTGGGTGCAAGCTTAAATACAACTGCCTAGATGGCTTATCTCTCATGCCAGACAAACAAAGAAAACTGACTTCTTACTTCACAGTGTTGGCAACAAAGACCCAGTTATCTGCAAGAAAAATTCTGCAGGCTTTGGGCTTCATGGCATCCTGCATTCTGCTAATTCCATATGCCAGACTGCATATGAGGAAACTGCAATGGTATCTAAAAAGTGTTTGGACTCAACATTGCCACAGCCTGGAAACATTGATTACTCTCATTCCTTGCCTTCAGCATGGACTCAGCATTGCCACAGCCTGGAAACATTGATTACCCTCATTCCTTGCTTTCAACAGGAGTTTCAATGGTGGGCACAGTCCTGTCACATCAGCGAGGGACAGCCATTCAACCTACCCACAGCCAGGCAGACACTAACAACAGATGCTTCAGATTATGCCTGGGGGGCCCACATGGCAGGAAAATGTATTCAGGGCACATGGCCTCAAGCCAAATGCATCTACATATCAATCAAAAAGAGATGCTAGCTGTTCAGAATGCCCTGACAGCTTTCAAGGACCTTCTTCATCCAGGACAACTACTGGTAAGGACGGACAATACTACAGTCATATGGTACATAAACAAGCAGGGAGGCACACATTCCTACCCCCTCTGCAGACAAGCCATGACTTTGTGGGATACAGCATTGACTTATCAAGTACATCTGCAAGCACAATTCCTGCCAGGAAGGAAAAATACTCTGGCAGACGAACTAAGCAGAAACATTACGGATCCCCACGAGTGGAAACTGGATCCATAAGACTTCAGCATGATAAGAAAGAAATGGGGATGCCCAGACATAGATCTTTTTGCCTTCCCTCACAACTGCCAACTACAGAGATTCTGCACAAGGACGTATCACAAGCAAGCATGGAAAGTGGATGCTCTATCATTCAGCTGGAAAACCCTAACAGTATATGCCTTTCCTCCTCTGCCTGTCCTTCCCAAGGTACTCCTAAAGGTCAGACAAGAGAAGACAAAATTATTCTGATTGCCCCAGACTGGCCCCGCCAGCACTGGTACCCAATCCTAAAGAGCTTGTCTCAAGGCCCAGCCTGGACATTGCCTCTAATTCCTCACTTACTGACCCAACGAAACAATCAGATCCTGCACAACCAACTCAGGACCCTAAATCTGGCAGCATGGCGAATAATGTAGCCATTCAGAACACACCTCTCTCTAAAGCAGTGATGGATGTTATTTTGGAGGCCAGGAGGCCAAGTACCAGAAAATCTTATAGAGAAAAATGGAAGAGATTCTGTGCTTGGAACCAAGCACAAGGAATTGACACGCTTGTACCAAACATTCCTCAGATTTTACAATACCTGACTGAGATGCTGGACAAAGGCCTATCCTTCTCATCAATTAAAGTCCATGCCTCTGCCATTTCAGCTCATTACAATACGGAACCACCTATTTTTTCTCAAACATTGCTAAGGCAGTACCTCAGAGGGGCCAAAAACATAAGACCTCCAAGGAGAGCACCAATACCTGCATGGGACCACAATTATGTCTTGGAGAAACTCACACTGCCACCTTTTGAGCCAGCCAATACAGCTGAAATAAAATTCTTATTTTGGAAAACAGCTCTGCTCCTAGCAATAACCTCTGCAAGATGAGTCTCAGAGTTACAGGCTCTCATGGCTGTGGAACCTTTTATCATTTTCTATCCAGATAGGGTTTCTCTGAGGACTAACCCGACATTTATGCCTAAGGTAGTGTCCAGTGTGGCCCTTAACCACACCATTCATTTGCCTACTTTTTATCCAAACCCAGAGAATAAGGGTGAGAGACTCCTACATTCTTTGGACATGCACAGACAACTATGCTTCTACTTGGACAGAAATAAGGCTTTTAGAAAGACTGAGCAACCTTTAGTGGCATATGCTGCAGGATCACAAGGAAAGCCTATCTCAAAGCAGACTATTTCGAAATTGATAGGCCACTGCATTCGATTCTGTTATTCACAACATGGCAAATCAATCCCTAAGGGCATTAGGCTACATTCTATCAGAGCAGCAGCCACTTCAGCAGCCTTCCTCAGAGGAGTACCAACCAAAGACATTTTAGAGGCTGCAACTTGGAGTTCAATGCACACTTTCACCAAGCATTACCATTTACCCCTCTACTCTAAATCCAGAGCAGGCTTTGCCACTGCAGTTTTGCAGGGCCTTATAGCTTCTCCTAATCCTATCTAGACCCAGCTACCCTACCTCAGCTTTGGGATTCAACCCAAGTGTAATAACTGCAACAGTGAAACAGGATGAACATAGTACAGTTGTGTACCTACCATAAATGTAGATGTTCGAATGTATTCACTGTTGCAGTCCAGGTTACCCACCCACCATCCCCCTTTTCTCTGCTGGGACTTATCTGTACTTCTCTATCCTATACAACCTATGTGGTGTATTTGCTTGTAGATGAAGGAAATGTTTATGTTATTGCATCCATACTTATTGGCATAAATTTTTAGCCTACCAATTTGGGGGCACCTGACATCTGGGGCAAGAAAAACTGAAGAAAATGGCATCAGCTGCATCTTTTATACCCCTGGCGCACTGACGTCAGGGAAGAGGCGACAGCAACCGACGCCGGACCAAGACTTTGGAATTCAGGCCGACTGCGGGTAGCCTGCCAGCAGGATAACCCAAGTGTAATGACTGCAACAGTGAATACACTCGAACATCTACATTTATGGTAGGTACACAACTGTACTTTGCTTAACAGTAATCTTTCTAAACTCGTTTATTTATTTATTTGTTTATTTATTGAAATTTGTTTACTGGGTTAGTCTGACTGGCTCTAAACATACCATTTTTCAGCAGAGACATGGGAGAAAAGCTCCAGTGCATAAATACAATTTACAATTAAGGATTATACTTATTGACAGTTATCAAGCTATGCAAAGTCTAAATGAAAGAAAGATGTATTATATAATGGTATATAACACAATTTTAAAACAGCAATGCAATATGGTGTAATTTCGTGATAGTATCTTGTAACATGATGGAACTGTAAATATGTGAAGTTATAAGGAAAAAAAAAACAAAATGAGAAAAAAATAACAATATATACACTTTTGAAAAGTTGAGGTGCAGGTTGATAAACTGACAGTAGGAAAAGAGGAGGTAAAATGAGAAAAGTAAGAAAAGAGAAAATAAAGCAGAAATATAAGTGAAAAATAAGAAGAGGAAAGAACACATGTAGATAAGAAACAGTGAATCTTATAGATGAAAAGAGGAGGAGATTGAAGTATAGTAGTGTGTGTAAGGATACCTTGGGAAAAAGCAGACAGACAAAAAAATCAAAATAGGATAAGAAAATGGAAAGTTGAATTCACAAGATGTATGACCTTTGATTCTATTGGAAGTAGTGGTTTGTAAGCTCTGACTGTTAAGTTAAATAGGTTTAACTAAGAGATTAGCAGTAGCATGAGCGTGCACCCAGCAGGTACTGCGTTCGGTAAGTATTATCCAAATATTATCATTATCATGTAGAGTATCCACAAATTATTTTTCTAATACTGTGGAAATCTTCCTTATAAAGAGGAGTTTGAGAGATCTGCTGTACAATTTAAAGTACTTTTGCTGTAAAGTTTATTTATGATAGTGGACCACAAGCTTGGTTTGTGTTTGAATTTTCCATTATACTTTGTTATGGTGGGGGCTGCTCTAAGTATATTTCTAAATGGGTGTAGATTTCCTTTGTGATGCTTGCTGTTGGCCTGAGATCAGAGGTTGTGCCAGTCATAAGTGAATTTTGATATTTTGTCATAGAGTACGATGAGGGTGACACATTTGTAGTCCTAAAATTTGGTAGGGTTTGCTGTAGAAACTTTTTGGGCTTTGAATGAGAAGGTCACAAGTTTGTGGTTAGACTTCACTGGGAAGGAGACACCAGAGGATTGGTTTAAGAGGCAGCCATATTTGTAGGGGTCAGGGCAAGAATGCTGCATCATCTACTAGGCTTGTTTATCAACTGTTCAAAGGAGGAGGTTTTTATTTAGTCTAATAATTTTTGGGCATATCCTACATTGGGGGTATAGGTGTATCATTTTCTGAATAGTGGTTAGTCACCTGCAATAATGGAGATTTTGCTAACAGGGACATCATTTTAAAACATTGTGGAATCTTCTGTGGTCATCAGGAGTATAAAAAAGGTATTCTGTAGCAAACTATTTAATTTGTTGTTCAGTTTGAGGGTCCCTGGGGATCTACTGGAGGTAATGTATTTCTTGACAAATAGAGACTGCACCACAGTTACCACTGAGTCTGAAGGTATGAAAAGTGCAAAACCGTCTGAGTGCTGTCGTATTTAAACCAGGTAACTATGCTGGTATAGGTGTTTTGCAAATGCAGGAGTGACTTAACATCAAGCAATTTATTACTCAGATATCTGGTGCTGAGGAAAACTAGCCTAATGTAATCTGATTTCAGGGCTGATATGTTAGTTATATTGGAATGCCCATCTGAAATCTGCATAAAAAGGCATCGTGGACAGCAAAGGCTTTAGAGTATGAGGATGTCTTTGAACAAGAGTGCAGGCCTTCCTTAGCAAAGCAAGCTGGACTATCAAGTATCTTGTCCCATGCTGACACATACTTAGATCCCCTGGAATGACAGCAGCAATTTAACCAGGTACTGAAACCCATTATCTTTTCTTTGTTTAGGAAATAGTGTTTTTCTGATTTTTTTTCAACAGCATGCATTCATTCTTTCTTTCATTTATTTATTGTTTGTGCTGACTGGGCGTGTGGGCTAGTCCTGGGACCTCCTGCAGCTATGACCAAGGGCAGAAGTACAGCAAATTACAAAGTTAATATGATTTACAGCACAGAGTACAGTATTTGTAGTTTAAAGAATTACAAATTATGAATTTCAGCATTATAGTTCTACAACGTATGTGACATCAAGTTATTTATGTTGGAATACAGTGTTTGATTTCTATAGGTGGTACAAAGAAAAATGGCTCCAAAAGGACAAATAACAAAAACCAAGTGAGTTCCCAAATAAGAGCTGGAGTGGATGAACGTAAAACCACGTAGTTTATTCACAAGTTGCACAGAATAAAAAAGAGGCACAGAATGAACGCTGCTATTGATACAAATGCGTTTTCGTATACACACTTCTTCAGAAACTAATAACACATGTGAATCCTCTCAATTAAATACTGTGACGACCCTCAAACTGTGTTAACTATTGGATGACAAATCAACTACTTAATTTAAATAAATTGAATGGGATTTTTTTAAAAAAACAACTCTTTAATTATACAAATATATAAAATTTAATTCTAAAAAACTAATTTTAAACAATGTTGGACTCATCTTTTCCAATTCAGTAGTACCAACTCTCTTAATTTGATCAAGAATTATATTAAAAAATGTTAAAAAATATATATATGTTTGACAAGAATGTGTCGATTTAATTCTGTATCCAAAGTTTCCATAAACACCATACAATACTGACCTCTAGTGGAGAAATTAAACTTCAATTTATATGACATAATTATAATTTGGCAGATCTCAGCTTTAATACTGGTGTAATGGAGAGCATATCATTGAGTCCGGGTTCCCTAGTGGCTTCCAAAATGATTTGCCAATATAGTTCCAGGTACTCTAATTTTGCTTCCCACATACCTCCCCTTATTTCTTTTGGCACAATCTGCAGAAAAAAAAGGAAAATGACGCTTGTGTACATGTTAACTTATGTTGATACAGTGCATTTTTAGAATTCGCCTTATTAATTTCATAATGGTGTTCATAGATTCTGGTCCTTAATTTACGTTCTGTTTTTCCAACGTAAAAGGAATCACATTCATTACATGAAACTAAATAGACTAAACCACTACTATTACAGTTTGCATATCCCTTGCTCATAATAACTGTTTCTACTGGGAATTTCAACTGAGATTGTATTCATAATGTGTGTACATTGGGAGCATGCCCCGCATTTGTATGTACCATGCTTTGAACGGGTATCGTTTTGTCATTTCCCTGCCCTGTACTCAAAAAGACTTTTAAAATTCATCCCCTTTCTGTAGATGAACTGTAGTTGTCCGAGTACTGTTGGTGTAATGTCAGTGATCTGCATAAATTTGTCCCACTCCTGAGAGACCACCCTCTTGATGATGTTGGAATCACCGTTATAATATAAAATAAACAAATCTTTGTGTTGTTTGGTTTCTTTATCAGAAATCGAAGGTGGGGGTTCACTGATATCGTGACCCAATATGGGAGCAAATCTAGTCTTCCTACCTATACTCACTTCATCAATTAACTGCTGTATTAATTCAAGGGGGTAACCTCTATTAATGAACATATCACTGATATTGTGACATTCTGCTTGGAAGTCTGTTTCTTTTGAGGTCATTCTACTGACCCTGACCAGCTGTCCCTTAATGAGATTTTTCTTTTGAAAATAAGGGTGACCACTGTTAAAATGAAGATATGAATTTGAGAAAGTTTTCTTTCTAAAAATTTTTGAACAAAAACTTCCATTTTCCTTAGAAATACACACGTCCAGAAAATAAAGAATATCCTTATCCATAGAGTAAGTGAATTTAAGAAAATTAGTAGTACTTTGTGCATATTTCAAAAATTCAAAAAACTTATCCTCAGTATCCGTCCATAACAGGCAAATGTCATCTAAAAAACATTTGTATAATGACCAACAGTCCTTAAACCTACTATTGAGAATAAATTTGAATTCCCAACAGGAAAGAATAATGTTAGCATATGTAGGGGCACAACTTGCCCCCATCGCTACTCCTTGGTTTTGTTTGTAAAATTCTCCTTCAAAATACATGAAGTTATTATTTAACAAAACTTCCATGAGAAGGAGAATGTTGTTAAAATCGTTGTGTGGGAAATTCCCAAATGTTAACATAAATTCTTCTAACCAGTTCAACCCTGTATCATGCGGTATACAACCAAAGAGATCAACTATATCCAATGTAATGAATATTATGTTGTCACTATAAACTACAGATTTTAACTGTCTCAGAAAGTCCCACGAATCTTTGAGAACCGTGGTCCCTACATATGCTAGTTCTTTAAGTTTACTGTCCAAATATTGAGCAATGGGTGCTGTAATTGCACATTCAGATAAAACAACCGCACCATCAGAATCATGCAACCCGATAAGGGGGGCGGCACGGTAATTATGGACAGTATTGAATACGAATCCAAAATGAAAAATGAACATCAGAATTCATCCAAATACAGTTTAGCTTCAATTAATGAGATCAATATTGCCACCTCGAAGATTCACTTGACATTGGATGACCTATTATTGGAAGGTTCCATTGATTTTGATACACATAAATTCTTAGTCAATAAATTACCTAGGGCTCCTTCGGTTTTTGGCATTCCAAAGGTTCACAAAAGTCCATTAGATCCACCTTTAAGGTTGGTTGTTTCATCTGAAGGTGCAATTACAGCACCCATTGCTCAATATTTGGACAGTAAACTTAAAGAACTAGCATATGTAGGGACCACGGTTCTCAAAGATTCGTGGGACTTTCTGAGACAGTTAAAATCTGAAGTTTATAGTGACAACATAATATTCATTACATTGGATATAGTTGATCTCTTTGGTTGTATACCGCATGATACAGGGTTGAACTGGTTAGAAGAATTTATGTTAACATTTGGGAATTTCCCACACAACAATTTTAACAACATTCTCCTTCTCATGGAAGTTTTGTTAAATAATAACTTCATGTATTTTGAAGGAGAATTTTACAAACAAACCAAGGAGTAGCGATGGGGGCAAGTTGTGCCCCTACATATGCTAACATTATTCTTTCCTGTTGGGAATTCAAATTTATTCTCAATAGTAGGTTTAAGGATTGTTGGTCATTATACAAATGTTTTTTAGATGACATTTGCCTGTTATGGACGGATACTGAGGATACGTTTTTTGAATTTTTGAAATATGCACAAAGTACTACTAATTTTCTTAAATTCACTTACTCTATGGATAAGGATATTCTTTATTTTCTGGATGTGTGTATTTCTAAGGAAAATTGAAGTTTTTGTTCAAAAATTTTTAGAAAGAAAACTTTCTCAAATTCATATCTTCATTTTAACAGTGGTCACCCTTATTTTCAAAAGAAAAATCTCATTAAGGGACAGCTGGTCAGGGTCAGTAGAATGGCCTCAAAAGAAACAGACTTCCAAGCAGAATGTCACAATATCAGTGATATGTTCATTAATAGAGGTTACCCCCTTGAATTAATACAGCAGTTAATTGATGAAGTGATTATAGGTAGGAAGACTAGATTTGCTCCCATATTGGGTCAAGATATCAGTGAACCCCCACCTTCGATTTCTGATAAAGAAACCAAACAACACAAAGATTTGTTTATTTTAGATTATAACGGTGATTCCAACATCATCAAGAGGGTGGTCTCTCAGGAGTGGGACAAATTTATGCAGATCACTGACATTACACCAACAGTACTCGGACAACTACAGTTCATCTACAGAAAGGGGATGAATTTTAAAAGTCTTTTTGAGTACAGGGCAGGGAAACGACAAAACGATACCCATACGAAGCACGGTACATACAAATGTGGGGCATGCTCCCAATGTACACACATTATGAATACAATCTCAGTTGAAATTCCCAGTAGAAACAGAGTTAATATGAGCAAGGGATATGCAAACTGTAATAGTAGTGGTTTAGTCTATTTAGTTTCATGTAATGAATGTGATTCCTTTTACATTGGAAAAACAGAACTTAAATTAAGGACCAGAATCTATGAACACCATTATGAAATTAATAAGGCGAATTCTAAAAATGCACTGTATCGACATAAGTTAACATGTACACAAGCGTCATTTTCCTTTTTTGTTCTGGAGATTGTGCCAAAAGAAATAAGAGGAGGTATGTGGGAAGCAAAATTAGAGTACCGGCAACTATATTGGCAAATCATTTTGGAAGCCACTAGGGAACCCGGACTCAATGATATGCTCTCCATTACACCAGTATTAAAGCTGAGATCTGCCAAATTATAATTATGTCATATACATTGAAGTTTAATTTTTCCACTTGAGGTCAGTATTGTATGGTGTTTATGGAAACTTTGGATATAGAATTAAATTGACACATTCTTGTCAAACATATATATATTTTTTTAACATTTTTTAATATAATTCTTCATCAAATTAAGAGAGTTGGTACTACTGAATTGGAAAAGATGAGTCCAACATTGTTTAAAATTAATTTTTTAGAATTAAATTTTATATATTTGTATAATTAAAGAGTTGTTTTTTTAAAAAAATCCCATTCAATTTATTTAAATTAAGTAGTTGATTTGTCATCCAATAGTTATCACAGTTTGAGGGTCGTCACAGTATTTAATTGAGAGGATTCACATGTGTTATTAGTTTCTGAAGAAGTGTGTATACGAAAACGCATTTGTATCAATAGCAGCGTTCATTCTGTGCCTCTTTGTGATTCTGTGCAACTTGTGAATAAACTACGTGGTTTTACGTTCATCCACTCCAGCTCTTATTTGGGTACCCGCTTGGTTTTTGTTATAGGCGGTACAAAACTGATTTGTCTTACATGACAGTACAACACCATTCTAGGCCTGGAGAACTAAGTTTTAAAACTTACAGGGAAAAGTAGTGGTAGGGTATCAGGGTCTATATTATACCATCGAAGTTGCAAAACTTTGAATGTTATAATATTGAACCAACTACATCGAAGGATGAAAATAGTGAAGCCCTGGAACATCGAATTCTTACCTAGGCAAGATTTTGGTGGGCCGTTCCATGGCTTTGCTATTTCCTCCACTGTGGTGCGATAGTTACGGACCTTAGAGTTAGGGTGCAGGTTAAGGTAAGTGGATAGGTAGGAATGTATGTATGGTTTAGTGTAGGGTAGGAAGTAGGATTTTGTTACGTGTATGTGTGTGTTTTAGTTTGTTTGTGTATAGTTTCGTACGGGTAAGTGTGCGATAGTTACGGACCTTAGGGTTTGGCTGCAGGTTAAGGTTAGTGGATAGATAGGAATGTGTGTGGTTTATTTATTTTGGTGTGGCTGTGTTATGTGTATCTTTCTCAGAACAGCAAATTTTTTCCCTGGGAATAAATTCGCTATTCTGAGTGTTTGATGTTATCATATTTTCGAAATTCCAAGTTTGAACTTATGGTGTTTGATATTTTGGAATTTTGAATATATGATATAGACCGGGGTATCATTTTTATTAAATTAGTAGGAAAAGAAGGAGAGAGTGGAGGAATAGAAAAAAAACTTGCGAGTGTGTGCGGGGTTATGTACATATTTGCACAGCTTTCCTTTGCCTTATGTTAATTTTAAGACATCAGTAATGCAATTTGAAGTATGCCATCTACTTTTCAGCCTTTTGTCTAGTAAGACTTGTATTGATTAGAGATAGTTTCTACAATGGAGAATTATTACGGTCAAGAACTCTAAGATGACAGTACTCATAGCTTTTGCTATTACTTTCTCATAACTTTTTTTATTGTTTGGGTAGTTCTCTCCATTTTTTCCTTTTCATTAAAACTGAACAGACTTAGTGTGATACGTTTGAACTCCCAGTTATGCATTTTCACATGGATCTCTTTTTCATATCTATTACTTTAAAATTCTTGACTTCTGCACTACAGCTTGCTGTTAGATATAGCAATATCAGGTATCCCATCTTTGGAAAACAGAGTTTTATGCACTAGTGTCAGTTGTATGTGTTGATATGTCAGTTTGATTTTTTGGGACTCTTGGAATAATCTACATGGATTCTTTGAAAGGTCTATGTTACATGAATGAATTATCAAAATGTCGAGTACAACATACTCGACAACCTTTGATCGAACATTCATGTAATTGGAAACTCCAAATCTCGAAATTTGGAGTTCCAAAATGTTTTGGTCGGCCATCCTAGTCAGTGTAGCGTGTGACTTAGACATGCTACACTGTTCGAAATGGCTAGGTAAGAGGCTGCTTTGTTTAATATAACAACTTCGAGATCGCTGTACATTGGGGAAAGGGCAATTTCCCGGTAATCGCTTGTTGCTTTGTGTTAAAAGTAGGTGTGTTTGTGTAGGTTTGTAAGTGTTTGAATGATGTGAGTATGTAGGGTTTTGTATGCATTGGTTGTATGCGTGTGTTTTGTATGTTAGTGTAGGGAAGGTGTGGGACAAACAAAATATTTTGATTTTGTTTATTTTAGGGTTTTAAGGTTCTGAGGTTTTGAACTTTTGATCATAGTGTGTCGAGCATGGTGTACGTGACATTATGATTGTTCGTACTTTTAACATAGATCCTCCTTGAACTGCAACAAACCTGTACCACCCAGCTCAGTGGATCAATGCATATCTGGGCATGTTAGCAACTTTTCCTTTGGAGTGTTACTATGATATCCATAGCATATGGCAAAGCTGTACATTAATTGCTTGGTCAACTTTCTTGGAGAGTACATTCTGTCTTCTTCTTATTTTTCATTCATTCAGTTGTTCATTCATTCTTTCATTGAAACAACCACCTCATTTAGATCCTTCATCATTTGGCTCCCCAGTCCCTCAACTTGCAGGAGCACTTTGAAAAAGTGAAATCCAAAATCAGCCATCTCCTATTCTTAGCCCGTAGAATATCGAAATTCATTTCAGCACCATCAAGGGTAACTATAGGCAAAGATGTCCAGTGCTTGTACAACTGGAATATGGCTTGCTTTTGTTTACCACCACCTCAAACAAAAATGCAACAACTCCTTGGATGTTATCAAATAAAATATTGCATTTTATCACCAGTTCTCCTCTGCACGAACATCACTACTACACACTGTCCAAGGCTGACTGGTCCTTGTAAAAGCCAGTACCAACCTTCCAGTTTTTAGTCTGTTCCAGCAGGGACATCTCACCCCCTCTTGCAATGATAATCATTGCAGCCACTCCAGCCTGCAGCCTTAGGAGCCAGTCTACTTGTGGCCTTGTACTGCAAAACCCTACTACAAAACTGCATTGTTCAGACCACAGTTTCTCTATAACTGCTCCCAAACTGTTAGTCTCTCTGTCACTAGACAAAACAAACTACTTTTAGTTTCAAACCTGACTTCTAACAGTATGTAATAAAACATTATAAAGGTGAATGTTAAAGTGCAGGGAACCGCTCGTAGTTAACTTCTCATTTTACACTCTTCCTATCGCTGCTCTTTACTATTACATTAAGGGACTGTGCCTTGTGTAAATATTTACACTCCTCATCCAGTAACTGCCTCAAGAACGGGTCAAAATGAAATAATGCCCTACCGTAAGCTCTTCTCATAGACACCGCCCATGAATGCTGTACCAACCTGCCAATTACTATGGACCAATCTGCCAAATGTCCTCCGGAATGACTGCTGGATGCAATGCCACTGTTGGGGGTCACCTGCCAAAACCTGTAAAACTGAAAACGTGACAAGCTATCAGCTATCTCATTTTTAACCCCAGGCACTGCAATGCTGTGAAGAAAAAGTTAATCATCAAACTTTGCAACACCAGATGTGATAGTGTTCAATCTCGCCGTTTGTTCTTACACATGGGTTCGGAGCCGATCCTCGGCTCCGTGCCGGCCTCTTGCAAGCTCTGCATCGAGAAGAAGCTCGAGACAATCTAATACCCACAATCCCCCTCTGCCTTTACCTCAGATCTAGTTTGCCGCTGCTGCATTCGCATCGTTGGGAGCTAGCTCGAGGGTTTTCTAAGCTAAGATATAACTTTTTGTTGTATTTTACTAAGAATCTTATTTAACTTGATATTGTTAGTATAACCTGGTGTGATTGTGTTCTGGTTCCGTAGTTCTTTGGTACCGTTAACCCTTTTATCGGTATTTTTGTACCGGGGCCTACACCCTTACCATTTACTGCTATATTGAGTCAAATTTACCTGATTGTGACTAACCGGATTTGACATTTACCTGATTGTGACATTTACCTAATTGTGACTATTTTAACCGGATTTGACTGTGTTTTTGTTTCTAGACTTGTTTATTACCTACAATGTCTGAGAAGGCAAAGTCTGGTTTCAAGCGTTGTCAGTGTGGCCAAAAAATGTCGGTCACTGACAACCATAGTTCCTGTGTCTACTGCCTTGGCCCTCTCCACTTACAAGAGGATTGCTCCATTTGTCACTCTTTCAGTGGGAGGGTCATGACAGATAGGCGCAGGAAACTAATGGACAGGGGTCTGTTGAAACCAGCTTTCCAGGAGGCTTTGGATGCTTCTGACCAGGCATCGAAGTCCTCTAAGGAATCGAAGACTTCGGAGCCCAAGTCATCGGCTCCGAGCTCTTCTTCTAAGGTTAGATCACCGGTTCCACAGACTTCGGGCCCAGTGTTCAACTGGTGTCGGTTCCTGAGCCTCGAGTCTTGGAACCGGTGATGGAGCTCCCTCCTTCGCCATATTGAGGTCGGCTCCGTCTTCGTTCCTTCGACCCGTTCCTCCTCCAAACTTTCGGATGTCGATGTGGATCGTGTGGTGCAGAAGCTGCTGGAGCATTCGGCCCTCTCTAAACTTATTTCGGTTTCCACCCAGCTGGTGTCGAAACTTGAAGGCCTTCCTGTATCTCCATCCATTCCTCCTCCGAGACCGATTCAGTCTTCGGAGCCGGAAGAGGCTGATCTGCTGATTGTGGAGCCCTCGGGTCCAGAACCGTCCTTTCTCGGTCTGTTCCTCACCTCGACTCCGTCGGACCCGGTACCGGAGTCTCGGAGCCGACGGTCTGTTCTTGGTTCCGGGGCCGAGAGTCGAACCGACGTGTCGGTTCCGACTCTTCCCCTCGGGGCCTCGGCACGGATCGATTCGGCTCCGTCCTCGGGTCGATGCCTTCGTGCCCGTGTCGGGATTCTTCCCATTTCTTCGGAGCCGGGGATTCTTCGATCGCGGGACCCGGGGCGTTCGACCTGATGAGGAAGGTGTTGTCTACCCAGACAACCACATCAGTGGAAGCAGTTTCTCCTCCCCATAAAGGGCCTTTGTCTTCATCTGCACCCACGGCCACATCCAAGCGTCGGGCACCAGTGTCTCAGCCACCCCTGGAGGGTGCCCCTCTTCCTCTGAGGCTTCTTCGGATGCCCCCCACGAGGAAGTCCCTAGGAAGAGACTGTGTAAGAGGAGACACTTGGATTCTCCACAAGAATCCATAACATCTGATACTGACTTAGATGAGTCAGAAGGGTCCCCTAAGTCACCTTCAGAAGATGTCTCTTTTCAGACATTTTGGAGATCCTGAAGCAGAGAGGTGACTGGCAGTCCCTTCCCCTTCTGAGGATGAGTCAGTTCTGCTGAAGGCATTTGGTGCTCGCCCTTCCTCCTCCTGGGTCACTCCGCCCTTGATGAACTAATGGAACTTATTGCTCAAGGGCGTGGAGGCTCCTGACACAGTGGAACCTGTTCCTAGGAAACCTAACAAGTACATCACAGCACCTCAGGATAAGTCCTACCTTACTAAAGGAGTTCCAGTAGACGCTATGGTGGTGGCTGCAGGCACGAAAAAGGAGATGTCGGAGTCTTCGTCTGTCCATCCGCCTAATAAAGATTCTAGAACGATGGATAGATATGGGAAGCGCATTTTCAGTTCAGCGGCTTTTTCCATGCGGTCCCTGAACTATTTGACCCATTTTACACGCCTGCAGAGGGATCTAGTCAAAGAGTTGGGAGATACCCTCCAGGGTTCTACAGATGCAGCTGTCTCAGAGAAAGTGACAGCGCAACTTAATACCCTAACATCGATTGTTAACTCGTCCATGAGGCTGATTTCCTATGCAGCCGAAGGTTCGAGTAGGGCAGCAGCTTCAGCGATTGCTCTTCGTAGACAATCCTGGATGCGCCTATGCTCCTTTGCGGAAGCCTTCAAGTCTTCCTTTACAAACGCCCCATTTGACGGTGCCACTCTTTTGGCCCCAAGGTAAAGGAGACCCTTACCCGGTGTGAACAAGAGGGAAAGACTCTGTCTGCTGTCGGAGTCCGTTTTTCCACCCCAACCAGACCGTACCCCAAAGGGCAACGCGGTGGGAAAATGTGGTTTCGAAACAAAATCAAGGGTCTTTCCCGGCACACAGGGTGATGCCCCTCTAGAGGCAGAGGAGGGGCAGAGGTGGAAGACGCCGCCCTGGCGGCAGAGGGGTCCGCAACATCAAGGTGACAGGGATACACTCCCTGGTAAACCTTTCCAGCACTCCTGAGAGGAGGCCCGACTGTCCTGCTCTGGAGGCAGTCGGGGTCGCTTAGCCTTTACCCTCAGGCCTGGCAAGATATAACTACAGACAATTGGGTAAAAAGCGTGGTTACCAGAGGTTACACCATACCCTTTCTATCTTACCCCATTCCAAAGAAAAGACTCCCAGATGTACCGCCCCATCTGCGAGAGCCAGCAGCTTTAGAAATTTCAAAGCTGTTAGACAAAAGAGTCATCCAGCCAGTCCCAGCGGACCAGCAAGGATTCGGGACTTACTCAAGGTTCTTTTAGTTCCAAAGAAAACAGGGGACTGGAGGCCCATTCTAGACCTGAGTTACCTCAATACTTTCGTCAAGAAAGAAAAGTTCAATGGTCACGCTTCAGTCGATCCTTCCATTTCTACAGAAGGACGAGTGGATGTGCTCAATAGATCTAGAGGATGCATACTACCACATCAAGATGGCCAGGGCATCCAGGGATCATTTGCGCTTCCGGCTGGGAGCCAGTCACTTTCAATTTCGAGCCCTGCCCTTTGGTCTGACCTCAGCCCCCAGGGTCTTCACCAAATGCATGGCAGTGGTAGCATCTCACTTGAGACGTCAGGGATTCCAGGTGTTTCCGTATCTGGACGACTGGCTCCTTTCAGCCACCACCCGGCGTCAACTACTGCAGGCCAGAGACTATGTTCTTCAACTGTGTGTTCACCTAGGGATCTCCGTAAATTTCGGAAAATCCTTACTTCAGCCATCACAAAATATCTTGTTCATAGGAGCAGAGTTAAACACACGGCAATTAATTCTGAGGCTTCCCACAGAAAGGATAGTATCGCTGCAAACTCACATACGACTTTTGCTCTTGTCAAGGAAATCTCCTGCAAAACTAGTTCTGAAGGTGTTGGGCCTCATGTCAGCCTCCCTTATTGCAATTCCCTGGGAAGGCTGCACATGAGAGTTCTTCAATGGCTACTGTTTGCTCAATGGTCATTTCAACAGCTACCTCTAACACACGAGATTCTCATAACAAGGACTTGCAAAACAGACCTAAACTGGTGGCTCCAAACGTGCAACCTTTCCCAGACTAGGCCGTTTGTGCTACCCACGCCTACAGTTATGGTGACCACGGACGCTTCCCTGATAGGGTGGGGGGGCATCTTTCAGGGACAGACAGTCCAAGGCGAATGGACCAATTTGGAGTACAATCTGCACATCAATGTACTAGAGTTGAGGGCAGTGTTTCTAGCGTTGCAACACTTTGCTCCCCTTCTTCCTCTAGGGACTATTGCAGTTCAGACGGACAACATGTCGGTAGTCTGGTACATAAACAAACAAGGGGGAACCAGGTCCTATCAACTATGCAGAGAGGCCATGAGAATTTGGCAGTGGGCAGAGTCCATGGGTCGCTTTCTAATAGCAACGCACATCCCGGGGTCATCCAACGCCATAGCCGACAAGCTGAGCAGAGCAATTCTGCTACCACACGAGTGGTCTCTGAAACAGTCAGTGGCGAAAAGGATTTTTCGCACATGGGGCCAGCCTTCCTGCGACCTGTTTGCGTCTCCAATGAACGCCAAATGCAGGAGCTACTTTGCCCTATTACCCTCCAGGGAAGTCCCCAGGGACGCACTGGTTTACGATTGGCCCCGGGACTCCTGTACGCATTTCCTCCATTTCCTCTGATACCAAATTTCTCCAGAAAGCCAGGAACCTTCACAGGACGATAATTCTCATTGCTCCATTCTGGCCTCGTCAACTTTGGTTTCCCTCCTGAAAACTCACTGCATTCGGGGACCCTGGATTCTGGACCCAGAGCCGATCTGTTGACTCACTCGTCAGGGGTTCCCCATCCCGCTCCTGTCACTCCATCTAGCAGCTTGGCTGCTCCAATTCCCAACTTAGCCAGGTCTGATCTCTTGTCACCAGCAGTTCAGAATATATTAGTGGCTTCAAGATAAGGCTTCCACTACTAAAACATATACTAGCAAATGGAAGCGGTTTGTATTCTGGGATACACACCACGTTGATCCCTTTACAGCTCCTTTGAATAAGATTTTAGAGTTCTTGACAGACTTATTTCATCAGGGTGCTTCTCCTGCTACTCTAAGAGTTCAATTGGCTGCCATTTCAATTTCCATGTGGAAGAGTGTGGAGCTCCTATCATGGCTCACAGACTTTGTAAAGCCTTCTTAAAAGGAGTTTTTCATATTAGACCTCCGGTCAGATCTCCTACGCCACCTTGGAGTCTAAACTTGTTACTATCTAAATTAATGTTGCCCCTTTGAACCTACCTCTTCTTGCCCATTAAAATTTTTGTCCTGGAAAACTCTCTTTCTGGTAGCCATTACTTCTGCTAGACGAGTGTCTGAACTTCAGGCTCTCTCCATCAAGCACCCTTATCTAATCTTTCACTCTGACAGAGTTTCTCTTCACCAATTCATCCTTCCTCCCTAAAGTGTGTTCTATTAATAACATTAATCAGTCCATTGAATTACCCACTTTCTTCAAAACCACTCCAACAAAATGGAGTATATGTTGCACAAATTGGATGTTCACAGACAGCTAAGGTTTTATTTGGATAGAACAAAAGATCACAGGAAAACAGATCAACTTTTTGTGGCTTTTGCTGATAGCAGGAAAGGACTTGCAGTTACCAAAAGAACTCTTTCAAAGTGGTTATCTGATTGTATAATCTATGTATACGATTCTGCAAATCAACCCCTTCTAAACAAACCCAAGGGACATTCCACAAGATCAATATCTACGTCTTTGGCTCATGCAGCTCGCCTAACTCTGGATGCTATTTGTGCGGCTGCTACCTGGTCTAAGCCACATACATTTATTTCTCATTATAAAGTAGATAAGGTTTCTAGGGACAGAGCAACCTTTGGTTCCACTGTGCTCAAGGACGCCCTCCCGTGAGTTCCTCAGGATTTAGGAGCTAGGACGCTACCCATGTGTAAGAACAAACGGCGAGATTGAACACTATCACATATAGAAGTTATGTACTCACCATAACGTTCCATGTGGAGTGTTCATCTCGCCTTTGTTCTTACAGTCCCACCCTCCCACCCTTAGGAGGAACGTTCTTTGATGCCTGGCCAGTAGCATTGTTACTACTGTCTTATTCTCTGTACATAGTTGGTATACACATATACTTATATGTGTCTGTTATGTATGTATACATGTATGGCATGAATGTTCTGTTATGTAGATTGGTTTGCTTGCAAACTAGATCTGAGGTAAAGGCAGAGGGGGATTGTGGGTATTAGATTGTCTCGAGCTTCTTCTCGATGCAGAGCTTGCAAGAGGCCGGCACGGAGCCGAGGATCGGCTCCGAACCCATGTGTAAGAACAAAGGCGAGATGAACACTCCACATGGAACGTTATGGTGAGTACATAACTTCTATTTTCCTGAGAACAAGTAACAAATGAGGATATTTAGCCATTTTAACCTGCAACACTCAATGCCACAGTATTATCCGAATAAAAAAAAAACCCTCCTATCTTTTAAACGATCTCGCCAAACCACTGAAGCCACCCAAATTGGCATCATCTCCAAAAAGGCAACATCCCATTTCCACTCTTCTGACCAATGCTCTGGCCAAGGGGCCGAAAACCATTGTCTTGCAAAGTAAACTCCCATGCCCAGCCCCCCAGCTGCATCAGTAAACAACCTGCAGCTCCCAGTGCTCTACCCAATCCAGCTACCAGAATGAAGCTTGATGACTGACATTAAACTGTTCCAAACATTTCATCCACAACTCTAAATCCTATCACACTAGCTTAGTGACCTGTACTCTGAGGTGCTTACTCCTCCCTCCTTTCAAAAGAAATACTACAGACAGGCTAAATGTGCACCCTGGACACACAGCCCTACAAGCGAAATCCATCAAAGCCAACAATGGCATAGCCTCTCGCACCCGAACCTTAGACTTGGAATTCACCCAGCCGATTTTCTCCTGCAGCTGAACCAACATGCCCTGCGGTAAACAAAACAAACCTTGTCCTGCATCTACTGTCAAGCCCAAAAAGTCCAACACCTTCACAGGGCTCTCTAACTTATGCTTAGCCAAAGGAACTCCAAGGGACTCACACATCCCCACAAACTCACGCAGAGCTGCCTGCACCTTATCTCGACCATCACCCACCAACAAAAAAATGATCTAAATAGTGAACTGCTTGATGATCCTCCACCCTCTGCTGCCAAATGCAATGGAGTGCTGAGCTAAACTTTTCAAAAGTGGAACATGCCACTGTACATCAAATAGGCATGGCAGTGTCATAATAAAATTTATCCCCAACCACCATGCCCAACAAAGACCAATCCTCCTCCCGCGCCAGCAACAAATGAAAAGCCAACTCAATATCTACTTTAACTAACCAGGGATCCTCAAAACTCCTGATAATTTGGACCACATAATCCAAAGATGAATATGTGACCTTAACCTCTGCACTGGGTATGAAGTCATTCACAGACTTACCCCCAGGGTATGACAAATGATGAATTAAACAAAATTCACCTTGCTTTTTCTTAGGAACCAAACCTAATGGTGACACTTTAAAGTTAGAAAACGGAGGACAACTAAATGGGCCCAACAATCTCCCTGTCTGACACTCCTTGTCAATCATCTCCTGCAAAATATCCACCCTCCCTCTTACAGACTTTAAATTTTTATTCATCACACCATCCCCCACCAACATGGACTTAATTGGAATACCCCTTGAAAAACCCCCAATCAATTCCGGTGCCACAACTGACAGTAGGTAATGGGCCAGGAACAACTCCAAAACCTGGACCTTAATAGAGGAATGAGTCCCCTGGTCGCCCCCTAACTCCAAGAAAGGAGCCCCCTTTGCCCATGAAAATTAGCCCAGCATCATCCACCTAGCAATGCTAGGCGAGAACCAACTCAACCTCTAGGACTCGCAGAATAAGACATCTGCCCACCAACAGGCCCCCCCCACATTGTGTAACAGCATAAGCCCCCACTTAGAGCAAATATGGGAAATTTACAACCTGTCCAAGGACATCTCCCTGCATTAAAAGCCCAATATATCCCGGAACCTCCCTTAGATGGTTGAGTCAATCTACTACTCCATACACCAGTGTCCAACATGGTAGAAAGCCAAATGTCCAGGTGTCTGACCTCCCACCGCATGGATTTATCCAGCGCCTTCTGCTTACGAAACTTCTGATCATACCAAAACCATGCATAGCCTGGCCACAACCTCTGTGCTTCCCTGATAGTCATAAAATAGGCCAAAAGCGGAAGGGCCAGTGAAGTATACTTCTCCAACCAAACCACCATGTAGTATATGAAACCAAGGACCCAATTATCCCATGACCTAGGCTGAAACCTACCTACCCATCTGCAACATATGGCTGCCAATGTCGCCAAACGTTCCTTCCCATTAGCTGACTCTGCCTCTGTCAACCGTTGAACCCCATCAGCATCAAGCAATTCGAAAATATCAATGAATTCCCCTTTCCAAATCTTCTCCTTCACCACCAGAGATATGTGGGGGGGGTCAATACAATGGGTGCCCCTTCCTGGTATAATACCCCACCGGCGACCCAAAGTCAGACCCCACAACATCTAAGTCAGACCCCAAATCCAGATCAAGCAATGATAGAGTATTATCAAAATCCCTCTCATAATCAACCAATGCCTCTAAACCCCTACCTGCTAGCTCACCTTGGACCCCCTCACTGCACCCTGCTGCCCTCCCCATAGCTGCTGCTATCTCCTCACTCCCCATCAGACCTGAAAAAGCATTACCTGCAAAGGACAAAGGGGCCACCACCAGAATCCCAACCTCTGTTGCCACCTCTTCCGTTGCTGACTGCCTGGCTCCCTTCACCCTCGACCCCCGGGTTGCAGGCACCATCTGCCTCTTCCGATTGGGTTTTCGGATCCCGGGCACTAATTGAGGGAACTTCAGTAGATATGTCCTTGAAGAGGTCCTCAGCCTGCACCAGAATACTGGCCCACCTCTGTCTCAACGCTTCAGCCATTATAACCTAAAGAAACAAAAGAAAAATTGTTAAAACAACCCATAAAGAAAGTCTTATGAGCTCCAACCAGTATCTGCAGACAAATTGAACACATGAATCCTAAAGATCCCTATGCCTATCATCTATCTCCCAAACCCCTACCCCCATCTTACTATTCCCCCCTAACAACCTGCTCTGAATCATCCTGGGACCTGGCAAGCCCAGGGCTTGTGGGAAAAAAAAAATTGACCCTCTGGCCCTTAAAACCACCATCAGACAACCAACCACTCATTCATCTGTAATGCACAAGCAACACCCTACCCCCTGCAACTACAATCTAACCTAAATTGGCTGTCTCTGGACTTGAACCATGCACCTCTGCATGTAAAACTGCAACCCTGCCTGCACTATGATGACCAGCTGCCCACCATCTGCCAGCCTCCTCACACACCCAAACCCTCATCTAGTTAAGGAACTTAACATGCAATAGAACAGTGAACCTCTTGCTGTCAGGTAACAATGCTATCTGCTGTGCCACTCATATCCTATTCATTGGCATTAGCTATTGTCAGTTTGTTTTTCTGTTTTTTGTTTTATTTTTATTTTTTTTTTTACTGAAAAGGCAATCCATGATTGCCAATGCTACAGCGCATTTGCGCACTATCCCTGTCAGCCACAAAAAGCCGCAACGGCTTACCCTCAGCCTAGAAACCACTAACCACCAGGGATACAATGCCCAACAAAACCGCTACACTCCCCCAGGTCCTGGGGACATACCACTAACCACCAGGGAAACGAAAACCATTCAGACAAACCCCACAAAGACACCACTCGCTGCACTTCCCAATCTAAGGGAAAACACAGACACACCAACCGATACTACTCATAACCAGCCATTACCAACACCAACACCCAGAATCAGCACTTACCTGCTGCACTTGAGGAGACAACCAGCATGCCAAGCCACCAAACCTGGACGAGCAACTCACTCCACCGCACAACACCAAGCAAGGCACCCAGCAGCTTGCACAGAGTCGACCGTACTATCTCTCTTTTCTATTTTCCTTTATTTTCCTTTTTTTTTGTTAGATAAGCAGCTGGCCACACTAGTGCTACTGTGCATGTGCACCCAGCCGAGAATGACCTTACCAGCCCGCGAATAACCACTACACCACCAGGAAAACAAACAGCAACCTAAAACTGCCATGACAAGGCGAAAATCCAATAAACCACCATGGAACACCCTGAAAGCAACCAAAAGCAAGCAACCCGGCAAAATACCCGCAAAGCCACCATGGAAAACAAACAACGAAAAGTAAATGCACACTCCCAGATGAATAAATGAATAATCACTAAACCACCATGGACCCAGCTACAGGAAAGAAACCCTCACCACTCCCCCACCTTGGTATAACAAAGAAAAACTCAAATTAATAACAGAAACATCTTACTAATCTACCACCTGTAAAATGTGTACAAGCATATCTACAACAATACTGTCAAACAAGTCATAGCCACCAATATATATGCCTTTTTCATCAACCCACCATAATCTACACTTAAAAAAAAAAAAACTATGACTGCACTCACTTCACCACCTAGAACTACCCAAGACCTACCTTACTAACACCTCAGGTGATCAGGGACCTGATCCTGCTTCAACAAGACCACACCAAAATGTGCTTACTCATACCAGTTTCCCCTTCAAACCCCCCTAAGACCCACCCCTTAGCCTTACCTCACTTCCTCTCTCAGCTCCCAACTTAATTAACTCTTTCCTAACTGCTCCCTAACCACACAAACCTAACTTACCTATTTCCCTACTTCCCAGCTTTTCCCCCAATCAATTTAAACCAAGGTTGTCCCGTGACAAATTCGTCTGTTCCAAACTTCACATTTCCCAAAGAATCTATAGATGTTCTTCATGTGGATCACTGTTGTAGACACAACCTTTTGGGAAAGCTGCCATGTCAAGTCTAAATTGTTGGATGCCCCCTTGCACAAAGATAACTTATTTAGCACTAAGGCAGAAGAGGTCTTAAAAAAAGATGGAAAAAAGCAAAATATATGCAAACAGTTAAGGATTTCTTGCAGGTCCAGCCCCCAAGGTTCAGCAGGCATTTTCCCTCCAAACACTGGTCCTTTCCTGCTCCCAGTAAACCAGCCCAGCCTAGGCCCCGTGGAAACAGACCCCCCCCCCCCAGACAGCAGCCACAGGGAATGCAGAGATCTAAGCAGTGGACTACCTCTACTTCAAAACCAGGGAGTTCTAAGCCACCCCCTTATGGTAAGAACTCAAAATGACTCACCTGCTCCACTCCCTCCCTCTGCCCACCTTCACTTAATCCTAGGAGGAAAACACTCCTTTCACTCCAGCACCTGGGCCATCATTACCAAGGACCACTGGGTTCTGAACATTGTGTCTCAGATATACAAATTTTCCTTCCCAAAAGGGTTCCCAGATCTACCTCCAAATCAGTGGGCAGAGGCTCAAAAGCAAATCCTTTCCCTATGTGGGCAGTAGAGCACGTTTCTGCAGAACAGATAGGCCAAGGTTTCTAATCCAGACTATTTCTGGTACCCAGAAAAGAAAACACCTGATGCCCCATCCTCGATCTATCCATTCTAAACACCTTCCTGGTGATCCCAACATTCAAAATGCTCACCCTCCAGCAGCTGCTACCCATGCTCTCCAAGCACGCTTGGCTAGCCATCCTAGATCTAAAAGAGGCCTACCTCCACAATCCTGTCAGGGAATCATCCAGGAAATATCTCTGCTTCAGGGTGGGATCTCAACATTTTCATTTCTCTGTGCTTCCCTTTGGCTTATCTACTGCTCCCAGGGTTTTCATAAAAAGTCTGGCTGTGGCCATTGCCTTTTGCAGACAAAGAAATATTCAGATTTACCCATACTTAGACGACTGTCTTATTTAGGCAGACAGCCAGAAAAAGCTGCTCAAGCACCTGGCCTTTGTAAAGACCCTCCTAACCTCTCTAGAGTACACAGTCAATGAAACGAAATCCAAGCAGGTGCCTAGCCAAAGGATAATCTTCCTCGGAGCAAGTCTGGACACAGCATCCCAGATGGCATACCTTACACCATAGAAACACATTTTTCTGACAACCTACTTCTCTCAGGTAACCACCAGGCCCCAGCTAACTGCAAGGTAGATACTGCAAGCTCTGGGGTTCATGGAATCTTCCTTACTGCTCATTCCATATGCCAGACTGCATATGAGGAAACTTCAATGGTACCTAAAGAGCCTTTGGTGTCAACACACTCAAGACCTGGAAACTCTTCTACCTTTAATTCATTGCCTCAGAAAAGATTTTCTTTGGTGGGCAACAGCATGCTGTCTCAACAAGAGACTGCCTTTCTCCCTACCCACCCTCACCCAGACCTTCACCACAGACTCATCAGACTATGGTTGGGGTGCACACCTGGATGGCAGGTGCATACAGGGCCAATGGAGCCAAAAGCAATTTCCTCTGCACATCAGTCAAAAAGAGATGATGGCTGTGCAGCACACCTTGATAGCTTTAAAGCCCCTTCTCATTCCAGGGGCTCTCCTGATCAAAACAAACAACACCACTGTGATGTGGTACACCAACAAGCATAGTGGGACTCACTCCTACCCTCTATGAAGGCTGGCCATGACCCTTTGGCACACAGCTACACCTATTAGCACAATTCCTACCAGGCTCTTTCAACTCTCTGGCAGACCAATTAAGCAGAAATCTTCTGGACCTACATGAGTGGCAACTCAACAGAAGTACCTTCACCCTAATAACTCAGAATTGCGGAACCCCGAAGTTTGACCTCCTTGCCTCCCACATCAACCATCAGCTCAGCAAATTCTGCACCAGTAAGCATCACTGCATGGCTTGGAAAGTAGATGTCCTGTCCTTCCCCTGGGTCAATCTATCGGTCTATGCCTTTCCTTCCCTACCTCTCATCCCCAGGGTACTGCTTAAAATAAGGGAGGAAAAAACAAAGACCATTTTTATAGGTCTAGACTGACCCCAGCAACACTAGTACCCCTTGCTGTGCAGCCTGTCCCCACTGCCTCCATGGCATCTTCCTCGGATTCCAAACCAGACCCAGAGGGAAGGGGAATTCATGCATCCCCAATTGTAGACACTCAATTTGGCAGTTGGCTTATTCCCTAACCTTGAACTAATCTGCCAGTCTCACTAATCAGGTTCTGGAAGTTATCCATGAGGCCAGATGCCCAAGCACCAGAAAGTCTTATGCTGATAAATGAAAAAGGTTCTGCACCTGGAACCAGGCTAAGGGAGCCAATATGGCACAGCCTTCCCTCCCTCTCATCCTGGATTACTTAGCTGACCTACTATACAGTGACCTGTCTTTCTCCTCTATACAAATTCTTGCCTCTGCTATTTCTGCTCATTTTTACACTGAGCAGCCACTTTTCTCACACCCTTTGATCAAACAGTTCCTATGAGGGCCTAACAATTTGAGGCCACCCACAATGGCACCAACACCAGCTTGGGACCTTAACTTTGTATTGGAAAAGCTCACCCTGCCCCCTTTTGAACCAGTTTCTTCTGCAGAGCTAACATTTTTCTCTTGGAAGACAGCATTCCTTCTGGCCGTCACTTCAACCAGAAGAGTGTCTGACCTGCAAGCACTCATGGCTGTGGAACACTTCATCATCTTCCATGCAGGCAGGGTATCCCTCAGAACTAACCCATCTTTTATGCCCAAGGTATTGTCTAGTGTGGCTCTCAACCAATCCTTTCATTTGCCCACCTTTTTTCCTAATCCCCAGAACAAGGGGGAAAGGATTATTCACTCTCTAGATGTGCACAGACAGCTCAGATTCTATCTAGACAGGACTAAATCCTTCAGAATGTCTGATCAATTGCTGGTTAGCTTTGCTACCAGGGCAGAAGGCAAATCCATCTCCAAAGAAACCATTTCCAAATGGATAGCACACTGCATCCATTTCTGCTACAAACAGCATGGAAAGCCTCCCCACAAGGGGGTCAGAACACACTCCATCAGAGCAGCTTCTGCCTCTGCAGCTTTCCTCAGAGGAGTCCCCACCAGGGACATCCTGGAGGCTGCCACCTGGACATCTGTTCACACTTTTACCAAACATTACCACCTCCCTCTTTCCTCCAAATCCAGGGCAGGATTTGCCTCTGCAGGCTTGCAGGGCATCCTAGCCAGCCCCTAGTTTCTTTGACTGCCTCCACCCATTTCCTCAGCTTTGGGAATCAACCCAAATGTGATGACTGCAACAATGAAACACGAAGAACATAGTACAGTTGTGTACACTTACCATAAATGTAGATGTTTAAGTGTATTCACTGTTGCAGTCCTGTTTTCCCTCACTCCATCCCCCTTTCTTCTCTTTCTCCTTTTATTACAATTCTTCCTTATTGTTCTCCTTTCCTTACAAGGGACATATTGGTATTTATTTTCCAATGGTGGGGTTCTTCCACCAGAGCCTGGCCTCCTACTTGGGGGCTCCTGACAGGTTAGGGCATCAGCTGCCTTACTTTATACTACTGACAACCTGACGTCAGTCCTCAAGCAACCGGTGCAGAAATACTAAGTCTTTGGTATTCGGGCCGGCCGAGGATTACCTTGGCAGGGATAACCCAAATGTGATGACTGCAACAGTGAATACACTCAAAGATCTACATTTATGGTAAGTGTACACAACTGTACTTTCTTAGGCATGTAAATGGCAACTTGAATATCATGTCCACCATGAAAACCAGTAAGCACAAACAGATGCCAAACATGGATACTTTTTTGCACTTTCACTCTGGAGAACACAAACATGATTTTCTGATCCCTTCCCATGGGTGGGAATGCATTGAAAAATGTTAAAATCCACTCCAGTGTAAGATTTCTTCCAATGCAGGGTCACAAACGAGTTCTTCCAAGTTATGGTTACCACTGGGGACTGAACCAGTGGGGGGTCCCAAACCAGGGCCACCTCCAGAGAGCCACTAGATGGGGCTACTTAGTGCCAGCCATCTAAATATGGGAATACCAGGAGACCCTACTCCTAATATTTTAGTGCAGACTCTGGACATTAAGAAAACCCAAATCTAAGCAGTCTTCTTTGTGGGTCCCCAATGGTGATAAGTCAGAATACTTCCATTAAGGTACAGGAACCCCAGAGGGGCAAAGTCCTCTGCACGAAGACCATCCAAAATTGCATGTCCAAAGTCTGCTTACTGAAATCACCAGTGTCTAAAATAAGAAGGCATTATTAACCCCCTTTGGGACAAGGAAGAGCTATGAGTAAACCCCCAATTTCTCATCTTACACCGGAATAGCAAGCTTTGCATCCATAAATAGTAGAACTTAGATCTGTAAGAGTTCTGCTGATATAGGCTGATCTGCCTGTGGATGTTTTTTCAGGGAAGACTTCTAAATTCTAAGATACATGTAAAGGTGACCTAATGCAGAACGCAGTAGCCTTTGTGTCAGCACCCCACTCAGCAGACTTCAGAATGTATGGAGAGGACAATGTACTTGTACTAACACTACCTTTAAATCATGCTACAAGTTACCCTCCCAACCTCTTCAACATAGACATCTCAAATTCCCCAAAACTAAAAATACTACACATTTACCTAAAACCAAAACATTCAAGATCCAAACATCTGTCACTAACAATCTAATCTAAAATAAAATCTACTCTCTTTCCTCAGCCAGTCAGGTGACATCCACCCTAATCCTGATTCTCCCCTAACTCCAAACACCATACACCATAGTAAGATATTAAAGTTAGTCACATTGAATCTACATAGCATTTGTTATAAGACTACTTGATTTTCATGCGTGGATATCTCATATGTCTTAGCTACCACAGAAAGCTGGCTCAAACCTAATATAAAAGACTCTGAAATTCTACATCTAGGCTATAATATAATTAGGGCAAACAGACTGCATAAAAATGCAGAAAGAATTGCATTATTCTACCCTGGTAACTACAACTTTACAGTCTTTACAAATCCAATTCCAGAATTTGTCAGTGGAGAAATACTCATCACCTTCTTAAAACTAAGCAACATTAAAAGCCTATGTTTAACTTTACTGCACATCTCTCCAGGTTACAATATACCTATTATCAAAGATATCCTCTCTTGGATGTCCAATACCCTTCACAATGAAACTATTATACTAGATGATGATATAAACTTGGAAAATTTAACACCTGACTTCCCTACAATGAGCATTAATACCTTTGGATTTTCTCAACTTCTTTCTACCCCAGCTAGTTATGACAAAAAAAATGGCTCTGTTCTTGACTGGATTCTTGTGTCAGACACCAGTAATTTTTCTAATATTGGTACCCTACCAAGTATTCTAAGTGACTATCTACCATCCTGTACCCATAGAGCTGTTCCACATACATCCAAAGGACATCAATACAGAACAGCTTGTAACCTAACTAATTTCAACCCCCAGTCTTTCAATGACACATTAAAATGGTGTGAACTGGTCTACAGTAAAATGTTATCACTAGATGAAGCCCTACACTACTTCAGTAGCACATTTATAGACATACTTAATAATCATGCTCCCATTCCCAAAAACATGATCAAATCAAATCCAACCATGCCCCATGGCTATCAAAACTTAGTAATTTGTCTGACAGGGATGAAGCATGGAAACAGTGGCTTAAGAATAAGACAAACTCTCTATTTCAAAACTGTAGCCAACTTTGAAATCTGTTCACAAACAAGTAACCAAAGATTACAAAAAAAAAAAAAAAAACTCGTCTACACTCAATTGCAAACTAATCACAAAGGTAACCCTTAAACTTTTTGGTCAAATCTTAACTCACTACTGAATCCAGAATCCAAAAAAGAGCCTACTCATTGCCTCGGTAAATCTTCCCTCCAAACCACCAGTATATTTTATACTTTATTGACAGTATGATAGTAATGTCTTATGGCTTTTACCATTTGGGGGTTGTCACAACGGAACGCCTCTCTGCTTATGATTGACAGTAGATTTTTACAGTGCGGAGGTGCCAGCCTGATGCCCAACATTCAATGAAGGCACACCCATTCACACATGCACCTGCCTGCATATCTTTAAATGTCACTCGACCGCAGGGAGGACATGCAGACTCCACACAGAAGGCGCTCCAGGCAAGAATCGAACAGGAAAACCTTTTGCTGTGAGGCGACAATGCTAACCGCTGCACCACCGCAGCCTCTCACTTTATTGACAGTGTGATGATGTGAGGTATTGCTAGCTATGTCAGGAGAAGTAGGGCAGTGGATGTGTAACACATGCCAACATAGCTAGCTGGAGTTTTGTAAAGAATCATATGTCATGTGTATAGATGCTTATGTTGAAAATGTATTCTTAAAGCTGCTTGTGTTAAAAATATAACAACAGTGGGTCCTGCTGGACAGAAAAGAAATATACCTGTATGTCAGACTGTATTGTAAATGTTGAAATGAATATATTGTAACATATGATACTGGAAGAGAAGAGATTAATATAAGTCCACCTAACTTTGAAAAGTAGTCTGAAGTTAAATTACCTGGTTTAGGCCATAAAGATTGTATCTTACAGTTCTGATTGCAGCCAGAGGCAAATATGTCTGTAAAAACCAGGACTAAGAATCCTACTGTATTGTCCTTAGGGGTGAACTAATTGCTACCCTGGAAGGGTGGAAGTTTTTGAAATGGTTTTATAGCTTCCAGATGCTATAACACATCTTATCAAAGCTCTATACGTGTGTATTATGACACATGGGTGCTAGATTCTGGTTCATTTTCTAGTAAGGGGATAGTGTAGGAACCAGAAAAAGATGACCAGATGGAGGTGATTTCCTTCTGTAATCCAGCACTGAAATGATGTTTTAATACTAGATGAGACAAAAGTCTCAGGGCAGTCTGTTTTTGAAACCTTACAAAGAAAGACCACTCATCCACTTCATCTTGCCTTGCTCTAGTAAGTGAACTTTGAGACAGTAATTCTTTAGATCAGACAGGAAAATATAGTCAGATTAGTTAAGTATTGTTTTTCTGTATCTGTGTGAATCTATCCATCTGTGTTATTTTTAATATTTCATGTGAGTGAAACTGTGGTGTTTATTGTAAATATTTAGTATTTTCATGATGTTCTTCATGATTCACTGTTGCAGTTATCACATTTGGGTTATGCCTGCCAGGGTAGTCCTCGGCCGGCCTGAATAACAGAGGCTTAGTATTTCTGCATCGGCTGCTGTCACTTCAGTACTGACGTCAGGTCATCAGTAGTATAAAGTAAGGCATCCAATGCCATTACATCAGTCTGTCTTGCCATAGAGCCTGAAGCAGAAGCACTTCACATTAGTTCCTGTTGGTCGCTAC
This sequence comes from Protopterus annectens, assembly GCF_019279795.1. Classification (NCBI taxonomy): domain Eukaryota; kingdom Metazoa; phylum Chordata; order Ceratodontiformes; family Protopteridae; genus Protopterus; species Protopterus annectens. The sequence continues at coordinate 1,078,532,128 of NC_056744.1, read as the reverse complement.
CTGAATTTCGTCTACCGAATTCAAGCCAAAGTCTTTTAAGGCTAAGTACCCCATTGGGGATCCTTTTTTCTTGCACTAACCAATGTCAGAGAAAGTTAACAATTGTCTCGCCTGTGGAAAGTAAATACCACACCGAGACTGTCATTTTTACTACATCACTTGTTTAGGCACAGGCCATGATGTCCCCCGCTGTTGCCTCTGTGCTTTGTTCAACGCCAGAACTATCCACCGTCGGGCCCTTATTGTAGCTAGATATTTTTGCTTACAGTCCTCGAACTCCGATATGACTTCAGTAAGCCATCCAACAGCAGATCTTCTGAAAAAGCGTAAAGATAAAGACAGAGACATACTGCACAAGTCCAAACCTCCCAACGACACTCCTGTTAAGCTAGTCATCAATTCTCTGGTCCTCAGTGAGGCACTTTTGCAATCCCTGATGCCCGCTTCTGTGGATTTGCAGGCCACCACCGAGACCCTTTCGGAGTCTGGTATGCCGCATGACTTTTCTTTGACTAAGGATTCTGTGGTCGTCTCTACCTTGGATGGATCTGGAGCTGCTGAGCAGGCATGGCTTCCGAGGAAGTCCTTCACACTTCCGATTCTCGACACATACTGATGACTTTCGCATCTACAGTTCTTTCGAAAACGACCAAATTTCTTAGGCCCAGGTTATGAACCACACCCAAGAAACTGACAACCCAATCTCAGGCACCTGCTTCCTTGCCTCAGACCCAAATGCTGAAAATGGCAGAAGACCTTATCATGCTGATCAGGGGAAACCAGGCTACCCCCTCCAAAAGGAAAAGAGATCTGTCCCCTGTAGTCTTGTCTGAAGAAGAGTAAGATGACACTGATGCATCTGAATATGAAGACATGCAACCCCTCTCTCCTTATGAGGATTCTGATGCAGAGGATTCCATTCCTTCAGCCTCTCCCCCAGGGGATTTTTCCTTTGGGGAAACCCTTCATACCTTAAGGGAGCATTTCCAATGGGAGAGTCATGACCACCCTCAGTCTAAAAAGAGACTCAGGGAAATTTTAGATCTTCCACAGCACAGACCCTTGGCCATCCCCCCAGTCCTGGATGTTGTGGAAGATGTTTTCCTGGAATCCAGCATGACTCCTGACACCCTCCCTCCTGCACCCGGAAAACCAGACAGATACTACAGAGTCCCTGACTCACACACATTTCTTTTTAAAAATCCTACCGCTGACCCTGAGGTAATTTCTTAAGGGCCTAAAGGGATTAAAGCAACCTCTGCTAAGAATCCCGCCCCCTCAGACAGGGATTCTCAAGCACTAGACAGATGGGGGAAAAAGTATACACCTCAGCTACCCTTGCTTTCAGGGCACTAAATTGTCAGTTCCATATGCTAAAATTTCAGCAGCATACCCTGGAACTCCTCAAACAAAAAAATTCTTCCTTTCCTGCTTGTGCAGAATCTAAGCAGTTACAAGAGTTAATGCATTCTGCAAGTCAAGTAATTAAACACACCTTTCACTGTGGTTTTGATGCCCTAGAAGCTTCTTGCAGTGCAGCAGTCAACGGATCTGTCATTAGAAGGCATGCATGGCTTAAGGAACAGCCCTTGCCAGACCATATCAAATCTAAATTCTTGGATGCCCCCTTGCACAAAGACAACTTATTTGGCACTAAGACAGAAGAGGTCTTAAAAAAGATGGAAGAAAAAGCGAAATCTATGCAGACAGTTAAGGATTTCTTACAGGTCCAGCCACCCAGGTTCAGCAGGCATTGTCCCTCCAAGCACTGGTCCTTTCCTGCTCCTACTAAGCCAGTTCAGGCCAGACCCCGGGGAACCAGACCCAACTGACAGCAGCAACAGGGAATGCAGAGATCTAAGCAGTAGACTACCTCTACTTCAAAACCAGGGAGTTCTAAGCCACTCCCTTATGGTAAGAACTCACAATGATTCACCTACCCCAACCCCTCCCACTTCCCACCTTCACTTACCCCTAGGAGGAAAACTCTCCTTTCACGCAAGCACCTGGGCCACCATTACTAATGACCGCTGGGTTCTCAACATACTGTCCCAGGGATGCAAAATTTCTTTCCACACCCTTCCAACCTTAAATGTGTTCCCAGATCTTCCAACAAACCAGTGGGCAGAGGTGCAAAAGCAAGTCCTTTCCCTGCTCTCTATGAGGGCAATGGAGCACGTCCCTGCAGAACAGAAAGGTCAAGGTTTCTACTCAAGACTTTTTCTGGTACCCAGAAAAGAGGGCACCTGGCTCCCATCCTCGATCTATCCATTCTAAACACCTTCTTGGTGATCCCAAAATTCAAAATGCTCACCCTCCAGCAGCTGCTACCCATGCTCTCCAAGGATGCTTGGCTAGCCACACTAGATCTAAAAGAGGCCTTCCTCCACATTCCTATCAGGATAATATGCAGAAAATATCTCCGTTTTAGGGCAGTATCTCAACACTTTCAGTTCTCTGCACTTCCCTTTCACTTATCCACTGCTCCCAGAGTTTTCACAAAATGTCTGACTCCAGCCATTGCCTTTTTCAGACAAAGGAATATCCAGATTTACCCAAAGTTAGACAACTGCCTAATTCAGACAGACAGCCAGGAAAAGCTGCTCAAGCACCTGGCCTTTGTAAAGTCTCTTCTAACTTCCCTAGGGTACACAATCAATGAAAAGAAATCCAAACTGGTGTCCACCCAAAGGATTATATTCCTGGGAGCAAGCATAGACACAGCATCCCAGATGGCATTCCTTACACCAGAAAAGCTAATTTTCCTGACAGCCTACTTCTCTCAATTAGCCACCAGACCCCAGCTGTCTGCAGGGAAAATCCTGCAAGTTCTGGGGTTCATGGCATCTTGCATACTACTCATTACATATGCCAGACTGCATATGAGGAAACTTCAGTGGTACTTAAAAGCCTTTGGTGTCAACACTCTCAAAACCTGGAGACTCTTATACCTATAATTCCTTACCTCAGAAAAGATTTTCTTTGGTGGGCAACAGCATGCCACCACAACAAGGGACTACCTTTCTCACCACCCCACACCACCCAGACCCTCCCCACAGATGCATCAGACTATGCCTAGATTGTACACCTGGATGGCAGGTGCATACAGGGCCAATGGAGCTCACAGCAAATCCCTCTGTACATGAACCAAAAAGAGATGATGGCTGTCCAGCATGCCTTGATAGCTTTCAAGTCCCTTCTCTCCCCATGGGCTCTCCTCATCAAAACAGACAACACCACTGTGATGTGGTATGTCAACAAGCAGGGAGGAACTCACTCCTACCCCCTATGCAGGCTGGCCATGACCCTTTGGCACACAGCCTCTGCCATGCAATTCCACCTGTTAGCACAATTCCTACCAGGTTCTCTCAACCCTCTGGCAGACCAATTGAGCAGAAATCTTCTGGACCCCCATGAGTGGCAGCTCAACAGAAGAACCTTCACCCTAATAACTTGGAAATGGGGCACCCCAACGGTGACCTCTTTGCCTCCCACACCAACCATCAGTTCAGCAAATTCTGCACCAGTAAGCATCACTGCATGGCTTGGAAAGTGGATGCCCTGTCCTTCCCCTGGGTCAATCTATTGGTCTCTGCCTTTCCTCCACTTCCTCTCATCCCCAGGGGCTGCTCAAAATAAGGGTGGAAAAAAACAAGGATAATTCTTATAGCTCCAGAATGGCCTCACTAGCACTGGTACCCCTTGTTGCGCAGCCTGTCCCCACTGCCACCATGGCATCTTCCTCAGATTCCAAACCTTCTGACCCAGAGGGAAGGGGAATTCAATCATCCCCAATCGCAGACCCTCAATTTGGCAGCTTGGCTTATTCCCTAAACCCCGATAAATCTGCCAATCTCAGTAAACAGGTTCTAGATGTTATACGTGAGGCCAGACACCCTAGCACTAGAAAGTTTTATGAGGACAAATGGAAAAGGTTCTGCATCCGGGATTCAGGCTAAGGGAGCCAATACAGCACAGTCCTCCCTCCCTCTTATCCTGGATTACTTAGCTGACCTGCTACACACTGGCCTCTCTTTTTCCTCTATTAAAATTCATGCCTCTGCTATATCTGCTCATTTTCCCACTGAGCAGCCCCTTTTCTCTCTCACCCTTTGATCAAACAGTTCCTAAGAGGGGCCAGCAATTTGAAGCCACCCAGAAGAGCACCAACCCCAGCTTGGGATCTTAACTTTGTGTTGGATAACTCACCCTGCCCTCCTTCGAACCACTCTCCTCTGCAGAGCTAAAATTTTCTCTCCTGGAAGATAGCTTTCCTTCTGGCCATCGCTTCAGCTAGAAGAGTCTCCGAGCTGCAAGCACTCATGGCTATGGAACCCCTCATCATCTTCCATGCTGACAGAGTATCCCTAAGGACTAACCCATCCTTCATGCTCAAGGTGGTGTCCAGTGTGGCTCTCAATCAATCCTGATCCTGACAACTCTGCTGATATAACAAACCACTGTCTTCTTGCTATCCTCTTCCCTGTCTCCAAACGTCTTAAACAATGTGTACATCAACAATTACTTTAATATCTACCCCAGAACCAAAGACTAACTCCAACTCAGCATGTTTTTAGACCAGCCCATAGAACAGCAGCCTTACTCCCTTTTCTGGACACTCAGTTCTGTAAGAGACTCTGGAAAGCTAGTCTGAGCAATGTTTCTTGACCTGTCAAAGGCATTCAGTAGTGCTTCTCACTCTAAATTTCTTCATCTAATGGTTTTCTAGCTAGCTATCTAATAGACTTCAATCAGTAAAATGGCAAGTCTGTCTCATCAAATTTAATAAATATAACTGGAGTTCTCCAGGGACTTGTCCTAGGTCCCCTCCTTTTTATTAATGTTTTCATCCATAACCTTCATACTTCTTGCCATGGCTGTCTAATTCAGTATGCGGATGACTCATAGGTTCATAGGTTGGTACTAGGCTATCGGCCCTAGGGCCTATACAAGCCCAGCCATAACAATTTCCTGGCAATTTCTTCCCACACTATTTACTTCCCTGGACCCCTGTCTAGCAGGGCGACTGACATGATCCCTGGGGTGAATTTCCTTTCTCCCATCCAATCATCAAGGTTCCTTTTGAAGATGGCCAAAGAGGTGCTCTGCTTGACATCCATGGGCAGTCTGTTCCAGAGTCTGGGGAATCTCTGGGTCAGGAACCTATCCCTCCAGAATGTTTTGTTTATTGTGATGACAAGATTTAGATCCCTGGAGCGTGTGGCTCTGAGGGATTGGGATTTCTTTAAGTGTCCGTGTCCAACAGCTCTGGGTTTGACATGGCCTTGTATGTTAAGCAGAGATCACCTCAGAGTAGACAATATGCGGCTGAATATAGCTGGAGTTTTTTAAGGCGGTCAGCATAGGGCTTCTGCTTTAGGCCTGTGATTCTTTTAGTGAGGTATTTCTGCGGCCTTTCCAGTTGTTGCAGATGTCTTGAGAGATACATACCAAATGGTGCATTGTATTCTATAATGGGTCTAATGAGGGATGAGTACAGTGGGACAACAACCTCCTTTTTTCTGGATGAAAAGCCCTTAGTGATGAGGTGTGCCACATAGAAGGATTTCCTGACTGTTGTGGCAATGTGGTTATTGAAGGTGAGACCACTGTCCACCTGTGTCCCTAAGTCTCTTATCACACTTTCAGTGTTTAGTGTACTGCCACCTATGTGATAATTCATGGGTATATGTTTTTTCCCAAAGGGGATAACTATACATTTCTTGGCATTGAGCTTGAGCCCATGGCTCTGGCACCAAGCATCTGTTTCTGTAAGGTCCTTATGTAGAGTATCCACATCATTTTGGGATTCAGTAATGGCTCCCAGTTTGCAGTCATCTGCAAACTTTGTTAGCCTGAGTCCCTAAGTGTTGGCCTGTACTTCAGAGAAGTAGATGCCAAACAAGAGAGGTCCCAGGACTGAACCCTGAGATACTCCACTTGTCACTTGTCTGGAGCTGGATTTGGAGTCACCTACTTTTACAGTGTGGGTTCTGTCAGTAAGCCAGTTGGCAACAGATCGAGTGACATAGGGATTAATGCCCAGCTTATTTAGTTTATCTATGATTCCAGAGTGGGGGATGGTGTCAAAGGCCTTGGCGAGGTCCAGATAGGCTGTGTGAACTGCCTTAACCTCGTCCATGGCTCTGGAGACTGATTCAAAGAAGTCAATAAGTTTCAGGAGACAGGATCGGTCCTTCACGAACCCAAACTGGGTGGGGTCCAGTGTTTTAAGGTTGCCAATGTCTTTGTTTATAAGTTCCATGATAATACTTTCCATGGCCTTGCAGATCAGGCTCGTCAGACTGATGGGGCGGTAGTTCCCAAAATCCAAGGTGGATCCCCCCTTGTAGAGTGGGATAACTGTAGCTGTGTGCCACTGAGTGGGCACGAAGCCTAAGGTGAGGGTATGATTAAACATGACACTTAGGTGAGGTGCCAGTTCATTTTGTAGTTCGTGTAGTAAACAGCCCGGGATGTCATCTGGTCCCATGGATGCTGTATTCTTAGCTTTGAAGAGTGCGTTTTTTTACCTGTGTGGCCGTTATTACTGGAATTTGGCAATCTTCCAGTATTGAGATGGGCCATTTAGGGAGTGAGAGGGGGGGTGAAGTTGGCATTGAATCGATCTGCCAGGATTTTGGCAATATCCTTGGGATCAGTATATTTAATGCCATTTTATTGTAGCTCAGAGCAGATCTGAGCATTGCCATTTAGATTCTTGACATAGTTATAGAATGCCTTGTAGTTGTCTTTGGAATCTTTGGCAATTTTATTTTCATAACTAGCTTTGGAGGATTGTATGAGGGATCTCAGCTTCTTACTGAGGCTGGTAAGGGAGTTTTTTGCATCCTGGGATTTTCCTCTTTTCTGCAACGTTTTTTCCCTTTGTTGTAAAGTTTGTTTATGGCAGGGGACCACCAGATTGGCTTCCTTTTTTTGGAGGAGAGCATCTTGGTTCTATTTGGGATGGCATGATTCATGCATGAGTGGATGTGCTTGTACAGTGCCTTAGTGTAGGACTCAGCAGTCGAACTTTCAGTTCCCGTCTGCATGGGTGTCATGAAGTTTGTAACTTCTTACTTGAGTAGCATGAAGTTGGCCTTGGAGAAGTTTTTATGGAGGTTTACTTACTGGGGGGGGGGGTGGGGGGTTGGGATGTGGATGTTAAGGGTGATTAGCTTATGGTCTGACCTGACTAACAAGGGGGTGACCATAGGTGTGGAGCATCAATTTCCCATGTTGTTAATGACCAGGTCTAGGATATTGGAGCCCCTGGTGGGACTATGGATTAGGTGATCCAGGGCATTGGAATTTATGAATTCCAAGAACCGTTGGGTAAAGGTGTTGGTGCATGAGTAGTTTTCCCATTTAATGGCAGGGTAGTTGAAATCACCCAGTATTAGGGTGTTTGGTTGTATATTAATATTTTCCAGTATGTTTAGAAAGGTGTAGTGAGAATCTTGGGGCATGGTGGGGGATTTGTAGCAAGCTACAGTTTGGATTGCAGTCTTACCTAGTGTTAGTTGCACCGGGAGAATTTCAGACGCATTGTGTTGGGCAACTAACCTGGTGGTGTGAATATCCTTGGTGAATATGGACACTCCTCCACCTTTAGTGTTTCAATCCTGGTTTGGTGGCCGAAATGTGTGGTAAGAGTTGTAGCCTGGTATTGCAGGGATGCTCTCTGGAGCCTAGAGCCAGGTCTCAGTTACTGCACAGATATCGATGTTCTCCATTTTTAGGAGTGCCTCGAGAGAGTGCATTTTGAGGTTTAGACTTCTAGCATTACCTTCAGATTTTGCATGCTTGTACCTGTTATGGTGGTGATTTTGTCCTTTGAACTTTGCCTAAAAAAGGCACTATAGGGGTGGCAAGAGTCTTAGCCAGTAACCTGAATCCCAGGGGTGACAGGTGCAGACCATCTCTGGCAAAGCATTGTGGTCTGTCGATCATGTCGTCCCAGGCAGACAGATACTGGATCCCCTTTGAATGACACCAGAAGCTTAGCCAATTGTTGAAGTCAATCATTTTGTCCTTATATTGTGGTATCATTCTGGGTGAAGGCATTAGCTTGTCTTCAAAGAGTCTGTCACACCTTCAGCAGATAAACTAAGAGGCTTTCACATCTATTGAATCTTGGCTCAATAATTGCCTGTTGCTGCTTAACTGAAAGAAAACAAAACTTCACTTTACACCTAAAAAGCTTACATTGGATAAAGCAAACTTCGATTCTTTCTCAGAGTAACACAGAAAATGAAAGTATCCCCTATACTAAACCCTTAGGAGTGTCTATGGAAGAGAACCTAAAATTCAGTCTTCATAGGTAGGTACTAGGCTATTGGCCCTAGGACCTATATAAGCCTAGCCAAACGGTACCCTGGCTTTTGCCACCCAAGAAAATTATTTTCCTGTGCCCCTGTCAAGCAGAGCCACAGCAGTGATCCCCAGGGTGAATATCTCCCATCCAATCATCAAGATTTTTCTTGAGGAGCTTTGTTTGATATAGATAGGTAGTTTGTTCTAGAGTATGGGAAGTCTCTGGGACAGGAATCTATCCCCCCAGCATGTTCTGTTTATTGTGGTGACAAGGTTTAGGTCCCTAGAGCATGTAGCTCAGAGGGATTTCTTTAAGTGGAGCATGTCAAACAGCTCTGGGTTTGACATAGCTTTGTATGTTAGGCAGAGATCGCCTCTGAGTAGGCGATATGCGACAGAGTAAAGCTGAAGTTTTTTTTAGATAGTCTGCATAGGGCATCTGTTTGAGGCCGGTAATCCTCTTTGTGAGGTATTTCTGATGCCTTACAAGTTGTTGTAGATGTCTTGTGAGGTACATGCCAAAAGGGGCATTGTACTCTATAATGGGTCTAATGAGTGATGAGTAGAGGAGAACAATGACCTCTTTTTTTCCTGGATGAGAAACCTTTTGTGATGAGGTGTGCCACATAGAAGGATTTCCTGACTACTGTGGTGATGTGATTATCAAAGGAGAGACTACTGTCCACCTGTGTCCCAAGGTGTCTTATCACACTTTCGGTGTTAAGTAGGCTATCACCTTTGAGGTAGTTCATGGGTACAGAGTTTTTACCAAAAGGGATGACAATGCACTTTTTGGCATTGAGCTTGAGGCCATGGCTTTGAGACCAGGCATCTGTCTCTGTGAGGCCCTTTTGTAGGACGTCCACATCGTTGGGAGTTTTGATTATGGCTCCTAGTTTGCAGTCATCTGCGAACTTTATTAGCCAAAGACCTTCTGTTATAGCCTGTACTTCAGAGAAGTAGATTCCAAACAGGAGAGGACCCAGGACTGAACCCTGAGGTACTCCACTTGTCACTGGTCTGAAGTTGGATTTAGAGTCTGCTACTTTCACAGTGTGGGTTATATCAGTGAGCCAGTTGGCAACCCATCTTGTGACATAGGGATTTATACCTAGTTTAGTGAGTTTATCTTTAATTCCAGAATGGGGGATGGTGTCAAAAGCTTTGGCGAGATCTAGAAAGGCAGAACAACATCAAAAAAATCACCAGACTTTAGGGATCCTTTATAGGCATAAACATTTTCTAAATGCAGCTTCCAAACTTATCCTGACCACTACACACCTCTTACCCTCACTACTTTATAAGCATCACTGTCATAGCCGGCCTTAGGCATAGGCCAGCTAGGTGGCCACGTAGGGCACCGCTCTAGCAGGGGCGCTTTTCCACTATTTATTTAATGTAGTTAGACCAGGATGGGGGCAATGGGTGGTGTAGTGGGGGGTGCCATGGAGCCCTTTTACCTAGGGCACCAGTTGACCTAAGGCCGCTCCTAATCACTGTACTGCCCCGCAAGCTCTTAAATGGCTTGAACTCCCTTACCATCTTCACTTTCTATTAACTGTTACTGCCCATGAAGTCTTATATATATATAAACCTGTTGCCTGTCCAGAACTCAAATCCATCCTCCGTCATTACCTTCCTAAAAGTTTCCTTAGATCAGAGGATGAACAACTTGTCTCTGTATGTAAAAGCCCCAAAAAAAAAAACAACAGGACAAAGCTCTTACTCTCCTGAATCTGTTCTGTCTTTAAACCAGACTAAAGTTATCACTTTCTCTTACCCCATGATACCTACCTTGAACTTCTTTTACAACCATATATGGTATGTCATCCATCTCGCTTATAACTTTTATCTCACTTTTCACTTGCCCTACTTTTTCTATTCATTTTATTAGTATCATCCATGTACTGATGTACCTATCTAGTAATGAACTATTTCTATACACTTTTTCATCGTACATCTTTCTCTTATTTCTTCTGTTGTTCTCAAGCTTTGCAGTTAATACTAAGCTCTGAACAAATGTAAATCCACTATTGCCATTCATATGTGTTTGTACATCCTTTAATAATACAACTATTCTTACCTAAAAGGTGACGTGTAACACATGAAAAAGCATTATGTGATGTGTAATACAATTTTAATGCTTTAATATTTTTCTGATAATATGCAAAATGTTGATAATAGCTTCTCCTTTTATTGTGTAATAATGTAACCATCTTTATTTAAAAATGCATTATGTGATCTATAATATTAATACTTTAATATTCTTACTGTTCACTATGAAAACTACGTATATGGAGCTTTTCTTCTAAGACATCTGCTGAAAAGTGAGTAGTCTGGATGCAGTCAAACTTTCCCAGTAAGCAAATGTCAATAAATAAATAATACATTCTGAGCATGATAAATCTAGAAGGTGAGACAGGTGAGATGAATTGCAGAATTTCTTAAGCCCTGATTTGGCAGAGAGGTTAGACCCTCTTATCATATCTGTCTTTTTGGAGTCCTTATCCAGAATCTTAGTGGTAAAATATGGTAGGTGCTGGTGCATATGCTGGACCAAGTAGTCAGTACTGAGATGTTTTGTAAGACTGCCTTTCCAATCAGGTGAAGATGTGTGAAAGGAATTAGAATTTTGGAAGGCAGTCAGACCAGAATCTGGTTGACTCTAGGCTGCTATGGTAGCATCCATGATGGCTGGTCATTAAGGAGGGATGACAAGAGCTCATGAGGTTTCTTTCCCAAAATTCATAAGCCATTTCTGTCAGATGGAATAAGAAGAAATGGGCCACTAAAGAATGCTTCTCATAAGTTTGAGGACACACCCAAAAGAAGATCTTTCATCTGGGGGAGAAACAAATGGGGAAGGTGGTCTCATTATTCATGAATGCTGCAGAAACAGACATGCAATCCTCTGACTCCAAATAACAACCAAGAAGTGAGGAGCAATATCAAACCCTCCAGTCTGCAGGACTGAGATAATATATGACAAGTTCATGACAGACGAGTAATGGGCATTGGGGGACCAGCACTTGATACTGAAAGTGCTTGACTGCCAAAGGTGAGATTAGGTAAGGAGAAGCTCACAACAGGGCTAGCACAGGCTTCAGCTGTGGCTCCTTGACAGTGCAATCTCACATACGTTCCTTGAGCTCCCACCAGAAAGTGAAGAACTTTCTGACTTCCATATTTTGAGGTGTATACCCCAGTGCAGAATGTCTAGGTGGAATGTCTTCAGAATAAGTTTTCCATGCCCATGTGGGCCTGTCCCAGGGGGAAAATCCCTGTCCTTGAATAAGCCCTTAAACCCCCAGGTTCCTCAACCAATCCTGGTTTAGGCTTGAACCTCATTATTTGAGAGTGAAACACCACATGATGAAAATGTGAGAGAAAGGCAGCTGGACGCCCAGCTCACTTTGAGGAATTTTGGGCCTAGATTTGGCATCTGAGTACTTATTCTTGTGGCAGTGATATAGTGAAAACTTGGGCCTGAGACTGGGCCCTTCCCCTTGTCACCTTAACAAACGTTCCCAGCCACCACCCTTTTGGCAAAGTACCTAAGAGCTCTTACTCCTTCCATGGTAGTTATTCAGGTTGAGCCTCTGACATTTGGGACAGTTGTTAACATCATGCTCTTCCCCAAGATTGTACAGCTAATACCAGTGCGGGCCTTGTCTAATAATCTGATAAATACAGGAACACTTATTATGATGGCATTTAGGTATAGGAATACAGAATTTTATTGGTAATAAAAGTGGTTAAGATCTGAACTGAACAAGCAACAAAAAAGTGGTATGCTCCAGGCAAAGAGTGCTTAAATGACCAGTGTGTTAAGTCATGGCATTTAAAGTCATCTCATGGATGACCTGAGCTCAAATCTAAGGAGAGGTAATGGACAAGAAAGAATCAGAATTGAAAAAAAGGAAGTTTTTTTGGCACTTATCACAGACAATTAAGATAAGTAGATGGTAATGAGCTACTTCTTGTAGTCCAGAGTCCCTCAGCGTCCATTTGCCTGCTGTGTGATTCTGAGCAGGAAACTTAGCCAGACAGTACTTCCTGGTCTTCCCTAAAATGGGAGCGTGTGTCCTGTGGACTCATCTATTTAACCCAATAAATTTAAACTAAATGACCACAGGCTTGGAACTTTGCTGAGAAAAGTGCCCAATTCTGAATGTCCTTCATAGTTAGATTCATACTTAAGAAGTACTGGTGATGCTGTACAGTTCACACAGTGAGTTACATGCAAATTTCACTGCTGCTGTTGCTGCTGCTGCATTTCTTTTACCCCATTACTGTACAATTACACAATTCCTTCCACAGTCCTTCCAAAAAGGAGCTTAGACATATGGAAAACGATGCACAGCAGAACAGTGTGGGTACTTGTAGGTTTTTATCTAAAGTTAATGCATAGTCGACATTTGAGCTGAAGTTCTGAATGTTAGTTCTTTCCTATAGAAGCAGGAGGTGCAACCCATCACTGAGGATATCAGAAGATATTGACGGAGTCATGGAAAAAAACTACTTCATTTTCTTTTGGGGAGGTGATTGTTTGCTTTATTTCAGGCCTATAGTGTTGTGACATTGAAGAAGCCGCAGCAAAGTAGACCCCTAAACAGAAATGCAATGGCTAGCTCACAACATCACTAAATAAAATGTTTAAAAACTCAAAAGAAGAGATGATGGACAAGAAGGGAACAGCAAAATGTGAGGTTTCTTCAGTTTGACCGACCAGTGCAGCTCCTAAAACAAGACAACCCAGCAAAAATGGCAGACTGGGGAACAGTGACTTGAAGAATTTAGTGTTTATGTCTACATTAAAAAGTAAGGCTGCGGACATGCAAGCAGCAACCTTTTTGCATGCAGCTTGTGATGAAGTGATTTGAAGTATATAATACGTTTAAAGTGGCTGTAGAACAAAAAAGTTACTTAACAATAAAGAAATATTCATGCAATACTAGAGTGCTGAATTATAAGACAAACTTCTTTCACAAGAAATCAAGGACCAAATGAACTACAGATGCCTGTGTGACTAAATTAAAATGCAAGACTGAGACTAAATTTGGTTTGTACGAATCTCTTCTGAGTAACAGAATTGTTCATGGTATAATGAACTAGTGGGGAGTGCTCTGTTTTCTGAGACTAATTTAATATGAAAAGGTTGTTGATCTATGCAGCACCAATGAGTTAATGAATATGCAAATGAATGAATTAACAGAAGAGATTGATGCTTGTAAGATTAAACTGGGGGGGGGGGCTTGAAGTAGAGGTCCAATTATGGCAATCCTGCATGTCCAGATTAGCACATGTGGTGTAAGAAAGAGTTGCTGGAAGTTATGAAAAATGTGGATGAAACAGAAAATAAAGGGGAGAAATGGTGAAAAGTGGTATTATAAGAGATAAGAGTACAGTCATAAGGGCAGAGCCACACCTGCAAATAACTGTTTTCAGAAGATGTAGAAATATGAATCATTTTTTTCTTTCATTGTATACTGGGTTTTTTTGTCATTATTGTTAACATTTAAATCTGAAAATGCAATAAAATATAAGTTGGAAAAAAAAAAGAAATATGAATCATTTTCCAAGATGTGTAATATGCAGAGACTCTGCAAGAGAGATGCCAAGTTTTGCAGATAACTGCCAAACATATGTTAGGATGCATAGTTGAAAGCAGCCCAAATCTAGAGTATGACAGTGAACTGGCAGCTGACTATGTCAAGATCCTTGAATCCTTGATTGTTACAAAACTAAAAAAAAATGTCTACGAATGGCAGCGATGTTAAGTTCCAGTTGAACAATTAAGTAGACAGGAGGTCATTGTAAGACAAATCAGGTCAATAGACTGGGTCAGAAGCATGGTGTGCTTTGATCCCCAAGGCCAAAACAGTACTATAAAGAGAGAGAACTATCCACTGAAGATGATGGGAAAATTTGAGAGAATGATTGCCAGAACCAAATTCTTCTCAATAATGTAGTCCATCATCAGGGGTCTGACAAATAAAGTAAGACTTTTAAAGATTGAAATTATGCACCCTTTAGCACACCACTATGATGATACAGATTCCTCAGGATGTTGTTTAGGTCACCATTCAGATTGTCAAATGCCTTAACAGAATGGTGAGCATAATTAATAAAATATTAGTGTGGTGTAAATCAGAACTGGGGCAAGTCTTAAGACTAGAGAAGTTACTAAGATCCAAAATTGCCAAATTTGAGTGAAAACTAAGTATATGGTTAATGTACTGATAGAACATACCATCAAACTATACCCAGAGAAAATAGCAGTGTTGGAGGTTGGCAAGCCATACTGCACTTCAAAGGTTCTTGCAAATGGTGTAATACTTCCCAAGATTTATTTCAAACATGAAAAGGTTTCTCTTCCACTGAGGAAGCTGTTGAAAAATATGTTATAGCATCAGAATCATGTGCCAAAGCAAAGTTTCGATGTGCTGAATAAACTGGTTACAGAGGCCCTAACCCTTAAGTATTGCAGTAGTAGGAAGCCATTAGTAATGCAAGTGGATGTAGGTCAGCCTGGGCTAGGGGCAGTGTTGTCCAAGATATTGCCAGTTGCCTACGGTCCATACCCTGTGAAAAATGCCTAGTCATGATATGTCCATTATGAAAATTAACTCTTGGCCATAGTACACAGATGAAAGAAAATTCAGAACCTTTGAATGTGGCCACAGATCTCTTCAGAATATTATTTTATTTAACATTTGTTAACCGGGAAAGTCCGACTTGGACCGAGCCAATTTTCAGCGATGGGCCAGGGAGAAATGCTCCAGACACATGTCTTTGTAACGTGGGAGGAAACCAGAGCACCCGGAGAAAACCCACATGAACACAGGGAGGACGTGCAGACTCCACACAGGAGGCACCCCAGCCGAGAATCAAACTGGAGAATGTCTTGCTTTAAGGCTGTACCACTGCACCATCCAATATCTGCAAAAAGTCACTACTCGGGAGCACCTTTAAGACTGTAGTGTGTGCTTCTAAGGTTTCAAAGATTTGACATCACAATTCTATGCAAGCCTGAAAGCCATTTGCATGTAAGAAACAATTTAAGCTGTGCCTACCTCAAGGAAACCAAAATGCTCCTTGATTATAATGTAGAAGCTCTATTACTGCAAATGCCAGCCCATATCACCGGAGCAACAACAATTCAAAAGACATGCCATGGGTGCCTGTACAGTGCAGCTACTAAATAAAACAGTGCTGAATAGGTGGTCAGATGAAGGGCAGAAGCTGCCAGTCTTCATCAAACCATACTTCATATTCAGGGATGAGATTGGCTAGAACAAAGGAATGCTATACAAATGAAGTGTACAGAACACGCTAGTGACATTGTATTCTAACCTGGTATGTCAGTCCAAGTAAAAGAAATGATGCAGTCTTGCCAAACAAATAACATTTTTATTTATTTATTAATTTATTAACCAGGGTAGAACACCTACTTCAGTGGACCTTTCTGAGGATCAGTTTTTGGCTACAAACAGAATGATGTATCAGCTATAAAAATTATCAAGTAGATAAGCAATAAGATAACTTGTGTTTCACACACAACATGACATTAATCTTTTGAGATGAAACAGGCACAAATTATAAAACTGTAAGGCATATGGTTATATTTATTGTTATATCCATGTATATGATGTGTATATGTTGCAGGGAGAGTCACATTTCTTGAAACATAGTAAAGAGAGAGAGAGAGTCAGTTGTAGAGAGAAAGGGGTGTAGTTATGTAGGCAGGAGTGTAAGGTGACAGTATAGGAGAGAGAGAGAAGTTAGAAGAGTGCGAGTTAAAGATGTTGGCTGTTTTATTGGCTAAATAAACAAGACAGAGCATACTTTGCGTAACTTTTCTGAGTTAATAGACAGCACAAGCATTGTGGTAGGGATGCTTGAGTTCAAAAAGTGTACACAAAGTCTACATATAGTGTGCACTTTGTGGTAACCTTTATGAATCCAGCCAAATTAATTTTAAATCCTCAAAATATTGTAAAATTGCATAAAACTAAAAGGTCAAAATAACATAAGAAAAGAGGTGAATAGAAGAAATATTGTACATGTGTGAAGAGGTGAATAAAATAAATATTGTGTGTGTGTGTGTGTGTGTGTGTGTGTGTGTGTGTGTGTGTGTGTGTGTGTGTGTGTGTGTGTGGCATTTGACAATCACAAGTGGTCAAACTGTTCTCTGAAAACTCAGTTGGCTCCATTACAATTGATAGAACAGCTTGTGGTTGTGTTGTTTCTGATCTTAAAAGTCATTAGGGAAATATGCTACATCAGTATGTGTATATTGACAGTAGCCACCAGCATGTTGTACTACCCCCAGATCTGTACATGTTGGTCTGTGCACCACCACTGATTCACTGTGTCTTGTTTGTTTACTTTTTTCTCCATGGTTGTGCAACTGTATAGATAGTATGTATAAGTAAGGTGGGGTCAGTGCTTCCACATAGGGGTTGCACACTTACACCCCCTGGCAAAAAAAATATGGTATATTTGTTGTTTTTTATCGATTGTGTCTCAGTCAATTAAGTTTTTAGTCAACCACTCTGTCCCCCCATCAGTAAATCAGGACATTCCCAGTACCTGCCCTCTTCCCCTTATATCTAGGGATCAGGTCATCACTGCTCTCTCAAAGGCAAAAAATACAGCCTCCATGGGACCAGATAACATCCCAGGCTGCATCCTACATGAACTCAGGCAGGAACTTGCAGCATCATTAGGTGCCCTATTCATCCAAACCCTGAGTACTGGCTTTGTCCCAACTGAGTGGAGGACAGCAACTGTCATCCTTTTGCACAATGGTGGAGCGTCCACCGATCCGGGAAATTCAAGACCTATCAGCCTAACTAACCTGATCTGCAAGGCCATGGAATGGATTATCATGGACCTCATATATATATATATATATATATATATATATATATATATATATATTAATATATCTGGCGGACTGTATGACATGCACACATTTTTATGTAGGTAAAACCGAACGCACGCAAAGAATAGGGTTTTTGAACATAATAATGACATAAGAAACAAGAAATTAACAAATGCTTTATATAAACACTCCTTATCTTATGTGGGTTTTGTAAAATTTGTGTTTGGGATTCTTGACATTGTAGGGATGAACCCTAGAGGTGGGGACTGGAAAACCTTTTAAAGAAAAAAGAGGCACAGTGGCAGCTTAAATTGCCTGCAATGTTTCCACCTGGTTTGAATGATACTGTAACAATTGTTCCTATGCTAACAGAAAGAGCCAATAGGTTATAAAGTTTTTCTGATGATGCTTTATAAAGTTTTTTTGTAATGAATTTTTTGATCAAAGGGATTTTTATATTATTATATTATTATTTTAATGTTATATCCAAGCTAGAAGAGCTTAATATTGTATGCATTTTAATATAATTTATGGTTGTATTCCTTTAACTCAGTAGGTAGGGTTATTTGATGAAGTGAATTTTGATGTCATTAATTAGGTGTATTTAAATGTTGAATTTAATATGGTGATTTATATTCTAATGAAGTCTCTTTAGGAGATGAAAGCGCTTAATACGAATAAAACTATTTGAATTATTCATTGTTAGAGTTTTTGGTGGTTCAGAAGGTTATATTTTTTTATTTTTTAAGTGTTCTTTGAGACAGTCACCAAAGCCATGGATGAGGTGAAGAAGGTGCAAACCACCTACCTTGACCTGGCCAAAGCCTTTGACATTATGCCCCACTCGGGCATAATAGATAAACTCACTCAACTAGGCATCAATCCATATGTTACCAGATGAGTAGCAAACTGGCTCAGTGATAGAGCCCACTTAGTCAAAATAGGGGAAGCCACCTCAAGCAGTAGACCCGTAATAAGCGGCATACCCCAGGATTCAGTCTTGGGGCCTCTGTTATTTGGGATATACTTTTCGGAGGTGCAGGCCAAAACCAGTGAGCTATGGCTGACCAGGTTTGCAGATGACTGTAAGCTGGGTGCTGTCATCAATTCCCTTAGTGATGTGGACATCCTCCAATAGGGTCTCAGTGAGACAAATGACTGGTGCCAGAAACATGGCCTCAAGCTGACACCAAAAAATGCATCATCATCCCCAAAGTTATTGCATTAATAACAATGTCCTAAGCACTGAATCAGTCGTGAGGGATTT
This sequence comes from Protopterus annectens, assembly GCF_019279795.1. Taxonomy (NCBI): domain Eukaryota; kingdom Metazoa; phylum Chordata; order Ceratodontiformes; family Protopteridae; genus Protopterus; species Protopterus annectens. Next base: position 1,078,513,652 of record NC_056744.1, on the reverse strand, counting down.
GGGCACCTAGGTTGATAGCAACCTGACTTTTGACCATCATGTTGCTTCTGTTGTACAGAAAACCTTCTACATGGCCCACCTCATAAGTAAGGGTATCTCACCCAGGGAGAAGGAGGTCATAACATCCCTGTAGTCTTCCCTTATAAGACCCATTATTGAGTACAACACCCCTTTCGGCATGTACCTCGCAAAGCACATGCAGCAGCTGGAGAGACCACAGAGGTTCCTCACCAGGAGAATCTAGGGCCGCAAACATCTACCATACACAGATAGGCTAAAAGGCCTATCCCTCTACTCAGTTTCATACAGACACCTCAGAGGTGTCCACTGTCTGGCATGCAAGGGAGTCATGAACCCCAGCTTGATGGAACTGCTGCATATCCACAAGTCAAGCTCCACTCGAGTAACTCACACGTGTGGCCTCAACCTGGTCTATGACATCAACAGGACATATTGGGGGGACAGATTTGTGTCCCAGACTCCCCCATCTGTGGAATAAACTCCCTCTCCACATCAAGGTGAGTACCTCATTATCCCTTTTCTAGAGCAACTTGGATAACTGGATGGGAAACAGAAAATACACCCCTGGGATTCCACCCGTGTCCCTGCTAGAGAGGTACATCAGATGCTGACTTGTCTAAATATGGGCTAAACTCTTGGCTAGGCTTATAAGGGCCTCAGGGCCAGTAGCCTAGTAACCTCCTATGATCCTATGGACTGCGTTCACTGAATTCTTATTTCATCAAATGAACAGTCAATTAAATGACATAGACATGTGTGTGTGTGTGTAAACTCTGGATTAACAAATTGTACTATATAATTGTACTGTCATGAGTTCAACATGAAACTGAGTGATTTAAGCAGAATAAGAACAGCAACGTTGATGTAGTTCAGTCAGTGATATAAAGGCTGTAAAAGGAAGTCGTCAGATTGATCAAACATCATTATTATACTATCCAGGTAACAGTCACCTTGACATCAAAACAGCCATAGCTGGGCATCCTTAGGTTGCCAACACTACTTCCAAGCAAGTTTTCCTGTTTTTTCCCCTCATTCTCTGTCACATCTAATGTAAACCTTTTAGTCAATGTCCAGGTACTTCATCGCCTCAGAGAGATTTAGAGCCCATGGAGTGTACAAACAAAACTGTTCAAAATTTAAAAAAAAATCTCTTAATTTATAAATATTCATCTATTGTCTATCTCAAATAAATTCCCTGATATATAAATCATGTTGTGTCAATAGATTTGTTGTTCAGAACAGGATTAGCAGCATACCGAAACATTGCAAAAAGCAAATCTAAAATGGTAAACTATAATGTCTAACTTACATAAATGTGGAAAAGTGCAGATAGCTTAGGTGGTACATTTTAGAATGCCCTCCGCTTACAACTCAGCGCTTGTTGCTGACTGTATCCTGCAGTATTTTTTCTTTCATCATTTCATTGACAGTTCAGATGGTTACATTTCTAATCACATTTCCCATGATCTTGTACTGTAACACGCAATATTTTTCCTTCTCTTAGCATTACTCCACTTATTCCAGAATTTGTAATAAAAGCAAAGTCAAAAGCCCAGTGGTATGCTGTTTGTATATTTATAACTGCATTTTTCTGACATTGTCTTTTGTTCACAGTGCAACTTTCACAAACAGTGCTCAGCTATGCCTTCTTATCCAGATTGTAGCATAATGTCTGAAATAATTTCCACAGAACACAAATACATTCACTGGCCTAGTTTCCTAGAAGTAAAGTCTGAAAATAATTCTACTGGGGAAAAAAATCCATTCTGTTACTTGTGCTTAACCACTATCATTTCAACATATGTCACTCTGCTCTGTTCAGTTGATGCCAAAGATGAAATTCATGTAGCTCTCTACCCACAAATGCTGAGATTCAATGCTGATTCCATTGAAACCATGACCAGATGTCTAATGTTACCAAGATGCAAATCCCAGCTTAGGAACTAGGTTAAAAAAACACAACAAATGGTCAAATATTGTGTGTGT